>NW_022996607.1:0-2785 GCF_900245975.1 Drosophila guanche | reverse complement strand
GGGATAGTTAGGACCTTGTTCCCGCAAGGGCGGCCCATAACAACATCCCCGAGCCCAGAGCACAGCCTGGACGACATCCGCGAGGTCACGGAGGAAGAGGTGCTGCGGGCAGGCAGAGACCTGAACCCCAAGAAGGCACCGGGGCCGGACGCGATTCCCAACCGAGCGACGAAGCTGGCACTAGCGCTGATCCCAAGCGGGGTCATGGGTCTGTTCAACAGATGCCTACACGAGGGTACGTTCCCATCGAGGTGGAAGAGGCAACGGCTCCTTTTGCTGTCCAAGCCGGGCAAGCCGCCGGGTGAGGCATCCTCGTACAGGCCCATCTGCCTCCTGGACACGATAGGGAAGGTCTTCGAGAAGGTGATCGCCACGAGGCTGAGCGCAGCCATCGAAGCAGCAGGCGGCCTATCCCCGGAGCAATACGGGTTCAGGAAGGGGAAGTCGACGCTGGACGCCATCTCCAAGGTGATCAAAACGGCAGAGGAAGCATGCGCTGGTTCCAGATGGAGAGGAGGATCCAAATCCTACTGTCTCGTGGTGACACTTGACATAAGGAACGCCTTTAACTCAGCAGATTGGAGCCGCACGCTAGAGGCCCTACAGCGGTTCAACATCCCTGGTTACCTACAGAGGATAGCGCGTAGTGCTTCAGCGACAGGGTGCTGACGTACGAGACCAGTATGGGTTCCAGGGCATACAAAGTCTCAGCCGGAGTCCCTCAAGGCTCCGTTTTGGGACCCCTGCTCTGGAACGCCATGTACGACGGAGTCCTGAGACCCCCGATGCCAGCCAACACCAGCATGGTGGGGTTTGCGGATGACGTCGCCATAGTAGTGGGGGCCAAGCACCTCGCCGCAGTGGAGGAGCTCGCCAACGCGGCCGTCCGAGCCGTGGAGTCGTGGCTTACGGTCGCCGGATTGGACCTGGCAGCGCAGAAGACCGAGGCGGTGCTCATATCGATCCGGAAAGCTGTAGAGACTGCAAGTGTGCAGGTCGGTGGTACCACGATACGCTCGCAGAGGGCAATCAAGTACCTCGGGGTGCTCATCGACACTCGCCTCTCCTTCAAGGAGCACTTGGAGTACGTGCAGAGGAAGGCCAGCGGAACCGCAGGAGCGCTCTCACGGATGCTCCTCAACACCAGAGGTCCGAAGCAGGCAACGCGGAAGCTCCTGACGAGTGTTGTGAGGTAAACCTGAGCCGCTCAGGTAAAGACCTACATGCGAGGCGTTGAGGCGACGTACAGGCTGTGTGCCCTACGAATAGCGTGCTCGTTCCGGACTGTGTCGGACGAAGCTGCGCTGGTCATTGCGGGGCAAGTCCCACTCAGGGAGCTGATAAGGGAGAGAGCGGAGATCCATACAGCCGTGCAGGGCGAAAGCGATGCGACAAGAGCAGAGCTGAAGGCTGCAGCGAGGAGGAACAGCATCAGCAGATGGCAGAACCAGTGGGACAGGTCAACTAAGGGGCGCTGGACTTACACCCTCATACCGAAGCTGCAAGCCTGGATGGAGAGGAAGCACGGCCGGGTAGATTTTTACCTCACCCAAGCGCTTAGTGGTCATGGCTGCTTTCGCAGCTACCTCCAGCGCTTTGGCCACGAGACGGAGGACGGGTGCCCAGAGTGCGGCACCGGTATAGTGGAGGATGCACAGCACGTCTTCTTCGAATGCCACCGGTTTGACCACGAGCGACACCGCATGGAGACAGCAGTAGGCGCCAGGATCTCCTCCGAGACCTTGGTGCCGATCATGGCCGAGCCAAGGACATGGGAAGCGGCCGCAGAGTTCGCCTCGAGCGTTATGCGAACGCTGAGAGCGTTGGAGAGGAGTCGTAAACAGGAGACGGAGTAGGAGCCTTCGAGCGTGCGAAGCAATGCTTTGCGGCAGTACCGCGCGCGACGGGCGCCCACTCCCACTAGCAAATACGGCCCTCATTATGAGTATACCCACTAGTGTAAGAAGTATTATTATTATTATTTTTAAAGTATTATTAAAGCTAGATAATTAATTAGAAGGAATAAACAAATGAATACAAAAAAAAAAAAACACATCACACTCATCACACACACAGCACTCCCACAAAAAAAACCCGCACGTATTCACATAGAGATAGTCACCCATATTAACCCTATTATTAAAATGATACACAGAAAATAAGCCCCATCGCCCATACATCATACCCACTCATACCCACTACAACCTTATTCGCACTTGGTATATTCATTCCCGGAACACTTAATCAATNCCTGTAATTTTGTTTGATTTGGACTTGATAGTTCAAAACCCAAGTCGTCACAAAAAAATAAAATAAAATAAAATAAAATACAAAAAAAGAACAACAACCAAAAATATGTTAGAATAGGTTTTCGTATAGGTCCGTTTAATTAATCCATGTAAGCGGAGTCTATTTTTCCCCCCGAATACCACCCCCTTTTCCAAACTTATACATATCATGCAATAACTACTAACAAGAGCTCTTTTTAGTTTAAGTTAATCATTTAAATTTGCATACCACTTTCAGCTTTGTTTACATAAAATTTGGGGATGCCACCTCGGGCAAAAGAAAAATAGAGTCTGTATATTTTTTGAATGTTAGTATTTTTTATGTTAGTAATTATTTATGCAAGGTGAATGTCAGTCAAGGGATACAAATGTTTTAGGAATTAAGTAGTTATAAAATTAAAAATAAAAAAATGTTGAAGAATGTTTGAAAACCTGAAAAGAAAATGAAAATGGAGTAGAGCTTACTAGATTGGGTGGGACGAGAGAGGTCGGAAGAG
>NW_022996606.1:0-2786 GCF_900245975.1 Drosophila guanche | reverse complement strand
AGTCGGATTTATTTTCTATGCCAGAACTTGTTTTTTAAGAACTAACAATTTTGTAATTTTTTGTTTAATGTTTTTTGAGAGGTTGCGGTTTGTTTTTTTCACATAACTTAAGTATCTAAGATCTGGTTGCAAAAAACTTTGATTATCTGATAAGTTGATTGATTCTGTTATAAAATGGATCCAAACTCTGTGTGATTTTGGCCTACCGTCTGGGTAAAGCTTCGAAATGCAAAAATGTTGATTTTTGTGATGTATTTTGTACGAAGTTTTGACTTTAAAAACTCGGGTTTATTTTCTATGGCAGAGCTTGTTTTTAAGAACTTATTAAGGAAGTAATTTTAAGATTAAGGTTTTTTCAGAGGTTGCGGTTTGTTTTTTTACATAACTTAAGTATCTTAGATCTGGTTGCAAAACACTTTGATTATCTGAAAAGTTGATTGATATATAAAATGGATCCAAACTCTGTGTGGTTTTGACCTACCGTCTCGGAAAAGCTTTGAAATGCAAAAATGTGGATTGTTGTGAGATTTTTTTTTTTTCGAAATTTTTACTTTAAAAACTCGGGAGAAGTCGGTTTTATTTTCTATGCCAGAACTTGTTTTGTAAGAACTAGCGTTTTTGTAATTTTTAGTTTAAGGTTTTTTCAGAGGTTGCGGTTTGTTTTTTTCACATAACTTAAGTATCTAAGATCTGGTTGCAAAAAACTTTGATTATCAGAAAAGTTGATTGATTCTGCTATAAAATGGATCCAAACTCTGTGTGATTTTGGCCTACCGTCTGGGTAAAGCTTTGAAAGGCAAAAATGTTGATTTTTTAGAGGTATTTTGTTCGAAATTTTGACTTTAAAAACTCGGGTTTATTTTCTATGGCAGAAATTGTTTTTTAAGAACTTATTAAGGATGTAATTTTTAGTTTAAGGTTTTTTCAGAGGTTGCGGTTTGTTTTTTTACATAACTTAAGTATCTTAGATCTGGTTGCAAAAACTTTGATTAACTGATAAGTTGATTGATTCTGCTATAAAATGGATCCAAACTCTGTGTGGTTTTGGCCTACTGTCTGGGTAAAGCTTTGAAATGCAAAAATGTTGATTTTTGTGAGGTATATTTTACGAATTTTTGACTTTAAAAACTCGGGAAAAGTCGGGTTTATTTTCTATGGCAGAACTTGTTTTTTAAGAACTTATTAAGGAAGTAATTTTAAGTTTAAGGTTTTTTCTGAGGTTGCGGTTTGTTTTTTCACATAACTTAAGTATCATAATTTTGGTTGTAAAAATTTTGATTATCTGAAAAGTTTATTGATACTGCTATAAAATGGATCCAAACTCTGTGTGGTTTTGGCCTACCGTCTGGGTAAAGCTTTGAAATGCAAAAATGTTGATTGTTGCGAAATTTTTTTTTTCGAAATTTTTCTTTAAAAACTCGGGAAAAGTCGGGTTTATTTTCTATGGCAGAACTTTTCTTTTAAGAATTTTCAAAGATTGTACTTTTTTGTTTAAGGTTTTTTAGAAGTAGCGCTTTGTTTTTTCACATAACTTAAGTATCCTAATTTTGGTTGTAAAAACTTTGATTATCTGAAAAGTTTATTGATACTGCTATAAAATGGATCCAAACTCTGTGTGGTTTTGGCCTACCGTCTGGGTAAAGCTTTGAAATGCAAAAATGTTGATTGTTGTGATATTTTTTTTTCCAAATTTTTACTTTAAAAACTCGGGATAAGTCGGGTTTATTTTCTATGGCAGAACTTGTTTTTTAAGAACTTATTAAGGATATAATTTTTATTTTAAGTAACTTAAGTATCTTAGACCTGGTTGTAAAGAACTTTGATTATCTGAAAAGTAGATTGATACTGCTATAAAGTGGATCCAAACTCTGTGTGGTTTTGGCCTACCGTCTGGGTTAAGCTTTGAAATGCAAAAATGTTGGCTTTTGTGAGGTGTTTTGTACGAAATTTTGACTTTAAAAATTCGGGAAAAGTCGGGTTTATTTTCTATGCCAGAACTTTTCTTTTAAGTATTTTCAAAATTTTGTACATTTTTGTTTAATGTGTTTTAGAAGTGGCGGTTTGTTTTTTCACATAACTCAAGTATCTTAGATCTGGTTGCAAAAAACTTTGATTATCTGAAAAGTTGATTGATACTGCCATAAAATGGATCCAAACTCTGCGTGGTTTTGGCCTACCGTCTAGGTAAAGCTTTGAAATGCAAAAATGTTGATTTTTGTGAGGTATTTTGTACGAAATTTGGACTTTAAGAATTCGGGAAGAGTCGGGTCTATTATCTATGCCAGAACTTTTTTTTTAAGAGATTATTAAGAAAGTAATTTTTAGTTTAAGGTTTTTTCAGAGGTTGCGATCTGATTTTTCACATAACTTAAGTATCTTAGATCTGGTTGTAAAGAACTTTGATTATCTGAAAAGTTGATTGATGTTTCTATGAAGTGGATGCAAACTGTGTGTGGTTTTGGCCTACCGTCTCGGAAATGAAAAAAATATTGATTGTTGTGAGATTTTTTTTCTTCGAAATTTTGTCTTTAAAAACTCGGGAAAAGTCGGGTTCATTTTGTTTTTTCACATAACTTTGAAAGCTTAGTAAAGTATCTTAATTTTGGTTGTAGAAAACTTTTATTATCTGAAATAGTTGATTGATACTGCTATAAAGTGGATCCAAACTCTGTGTGGTTTTGGCCTACCGTCTGGGCAAAGCTTTGAAATGCAAAAATGTTGATTTTTGTGAGGTATTTTTTACGAAATTTTGACTTTTAAAACTCGGAAAGAGTCGGGTTTTTTTT
>NW_022996605.1:0-2786 GCF_900245975.1 Drosophila guanche | reverse complement strand
GTTTTTTACAACCAAAATTAAGATACTTAAGTTATGTGAAAAAACAAACCGCAACCTCTGAAGAAACCTTAAACTTAAAATTACTTCCTTAATAAGTTCTTAAAAAACAAGTTCTGCCATAGAAAATAAAACCGACTTTTCCCAAGTTTTTAAAGTCAAATTTTCGTACAAAATACCTCACAAAAATCAACATTTTTGCTTTTCAAAGCTTTACCCAGACGGTAGGCCAAAACCACACAGAGTTTGGATCCATTTTATAGCAGAATCAATCAACTTTTCAGATAATCAAAGTTTTTTGCATCCAGATCTAAGATACTTAAGTTATGTAAAAAAACAAAACGCAACATCTGAAAAAACCTTAAACTTAAAATTACTTCCTTAATAAAATCTTAAACAACAATTTCTGCCGTAGAAAATAAACCCGAGTTTTTAAAGTCAAATTTTCGTACAAAATACCTCACAAAAATCAACATTTTTGCATTTCAAAGCTTTACCCAGACGGTAGGCCAAAACCACACAGAGTTTGGATCCATTTTTTAGCAGTATCAATCAACTTTTTAGATAATCAAAGTTTTTGCAACCAGATCTAAGATACTTAAGTTATGTGAAAAAACAAACCGCAACCTCTGAAAAAACCTTAAACTAAAAATTACAAAATTGCTAGTTCTTAAAAAACAAGTTCTGGCATAGAAAATAAACCCGACTTCTCCCGAGTTTTTAAAGTAAAAATTTCGAAAAAAAAATCTCCCAACAATCCACATTTTGTCATTTCAAAGCTTTTCCGAGACGGTAGGCCAAAACCACACAGAGTTTGGATCCATTTTATAGCAGAATCAATCAACTTTTCTGATAATCAAAGTTTTTTGCAACCAGATCTTAGATACTTAAGTAATGTGAAAAAGCAAACCGCAACCTCTGAAAAAACCTCAAACTTAAAATAACTTCCTTAATAAGTTCTTAAAAAACAAGTTCTGCCATAGAAAATAAACCCGAGTTTTCAAAGTCAAAATTTCGTACAAAATACATCACAAAAATCAACATTTTTGCTTTTCAAAGCTTTACTTAGACGGTAGGCCAAAACCACACAGAGTTTGGATCCATTTTATGACAGCATCAATCAACTTTTCAGATAATCAAAGTTTTTTGCAACCAGATCTAAGATACTTAAGTTATGTAAAAAAACAAGCCGCAACCTCTGAAAAAACCTTAAACTAAAAATTACATCCTTAATAAGTTCCTAAAAAACAGGTTCTGCCATAGAAAATAAAACCGACTTTTCCCCAGTTTTTAAAGTCAAAATTTCAAAAAAAAAAATCTCACAACAATCAACATTTTTGCATTTTAAAGCTTTACTAAGACGGTAGGCCAAAACCACACAGAGTTTGGATCCATTTTACAGCAGTATCAATCAACTTTTCAGATAATCAAAGTTTTTTGCAGCCAGATCTAAGATACTTAAGTTATGTGAAAAAAACAAACCGCAACCTCTGAAAAAACCTTAAACTTAAAATTACTTCCTTAATAAGTTCTTAAAAAACAAGTTCTGCCATAGAAAATAAACAAGAGTTTTCAAAGTCAAAATTTCGTACAAAATACATCACAAAAATCAACATTTTTGCATTTCAAAGCTTTACTTAGACGGTAGGCCAAAACCACACAGAGATTGGATCCATTTTATGACAGAATCAATCAACTTTTCCGATAATCAAAGTTTTTTACAACCACATCTAAGATACTTAAGTTATGTGAAAAAACAAACCGCAACCTCTGAAAAAATCGTAAACTTAAAATAACTTCCTTAATAAGTTCTTAAAAAACAAGTTCTGGCATAGAAAATAAACCCGACTTTTCCTGAGTTTTTAAAGAAAAAATTTCGAAAAAAAAATCTCACAACAGTCAACATTTTTGCATTTCGAAGCTTTACCCAGACGGTGAGCCAAAACCACACAGTTTGGATCCATTTTATAGCAATATCAATCAACTTTTCAGATAATCAAAGTTTTTTGCAACCCGATCTAAGATACTTAAGTTATGTAAAAAAAAAAACGGCAACCTTTGAAGAAACCTTAAACTAAAAATTACTTCCCTAATAAGTTCCTAAAAAACAAGTCCTGCTATAGAAAATAAACCCGACTTTTCCCGAGTTTTTAAAGTAAAAATTTCGAAAAAAAAAATCTCACATCAGTCAACATTTTTGCATTTCGAAGCTTTACCCAGACGGTAAGCCAAAACCACACAGTTTGGATCCATTTTATAGCAGTATCAAACAACTTTTTAGATAATCAAAGATTTTTTTAATCGAAAATATACTTAAGTTATGTAAGAAAACAAACCGCAACCTCTGAAAAAACCTTAAACTAAAACTTACCTCCTTAATAAGTTCCTAAAAAACAAGTTCTGCCATAGAATTTTCCTGAGTTTTTAAAGTAAAAAAATCGAAAAGAAAAATCTCACATCAATCACCATTTTTGCATTTCAAAGCTTTTCCGAGACGGTAGGCTAAAACCACACAGAGTTTGGATCCATTTTATAGCAGTATCAATCAACTTTTCAGATAATCAAAGTTTTTTACAACCAAAATTAAGATACTTAAGTTATGGGAAAAAGCAAACCGCAACCTCTGAAAAAACCTTAAACTAAAAATTACATCCTTAATAAGTTCCTAAAAAAACAAGTTCTGCCATAGAAAATAAACCCGACTTTTCCCGAGTTTTTAAAGTCAAAATTTGTAAAAAAAAAAATCTCACAACAATCAACATTTTTGCATTTTAAAGCTTAACCCAGAC
>NW_022996604.1:0-2791 GCF_900245975.1 Drosophila guanche | reverse complement strand
ACCCCCCGTGCAGTGAGGATGTCGACTACAAGGACCCGATCGTCGGCGCCGAGGTACACGGACTGGATTCGTTCGAGACGCCATTCATTAGACGGAAGGTTGTCCTCCTTGACGACGACCATATCACCAATCTGCCTTCAAAGTGCCTTCAGATGTTGCCATCGATTTATGATCGACGTGAGGTCACAGTCAACTTCTGGCTCCGCCGTCGCCATTAAGAGCCCCTCCGTAAGGAAATGCCCGGGAGTTAAGGCCAGCAACTCCGTCGGATCTTCGGACATCTTCGAGAGCGGTCTGGAATTAAGGCACGACTCAATTTTCGAGAGAAGCGTGGAGAGCTCCTCGAAGGTGTAGCTCCGAGTGGACGTGGCTTTGTGGGAAGCCGGAGTGAAGAGCATCAAGACAAAGTCCCCCATATGTGGGGCCCCTGGTGGGATGAATTTCCACGAGACCATTTGATGACTATACGCATCAATCACAGAGTCCTTGAATGCTTCTAGGAAATCCTTGGCCAGCACTTTGGCTGAGCCCACAAAGGTTTTGCCGTTATCGGAGTGGATACTCTGTGGACAGCCTCGTCTCGAGACGAAACGAGCGAAGGCAGCGAGAAACTTTTCGGTGGTGAGGTCGGACGTAGACTCCAAATGAATAGCCTTCGTGGCGAAACACATACGCTCACATACTCCTTGGTGATAAGGAACGCCCGCCCTGTGTAGTTGCGGATTTCAAAGGGACCGGCTTAGTCAATGCCTCCCCCATCATATGGGTTTTGCAACTTATTTTTGTGGACAATGCACACTTTGCAAGAGTTCACGACACCCTTCACTTCTGAATCCGTAGAATCCAATACTTGAGTTTGCAATGATCAATGAGTTTCTAAGATAAGAGGTCGTTCAGCCTCGTTAACTTCTCTGCTTGTAGGATGGATATCCTGTGCGTACGGTAGCTTTCGGCAGCTCTGTAGGAAACGCAGGACGTACGCGCGGACTCGCAGAGCTTTTTCTAGCGTGAAGAATCGCTCGAGGAAATCTTAGCATGGGCTGCTTGCGAAGTGGACTTTCACAGACCTCAATGACTGGGGTTTCCTGGTCTTGCAGCGGCCATTGAGAGCGTGGTTGCTGTAACCAAGAGGGCCCATGCCACCAGAGTTGGTTGTCAACCAGCTCCTGTAGAGGAAGCCCCCGACTGGCTAAGTCCGCCGGATTGTGCTCGGAGAGCACATGAGACCACTTTTGGGTCTCGGTGATTTCAGCGATCTTCGTCACTCGATTGGCCACGAAGGTGGTCCAATGGCATGCAGGCTTGATCAACCAGACGAGGACGATTGTGGAATCTGTCCAGTAGTAACAGGTGGACCCTGTCGTCGGCAGGATAGCCGTCGCCATTTCGGCTAGAAGAACGGCACCGCACAGCTGTAACCGGGGAAGCGATACGGTTTTTACGGGCGCAACTCGTGTCTTAGCTGTCAATAGATGCACGTCGGTATGCTGTCCCATCTCACCGCGCACATAAATCGAGTCGCCGTAGTAGGGCGGCTTCCTGTGGCTGCAGATAAACTCCTCCGATATTAGATATAATGGTGGTTTATTGTGCACTCGAAACGGCGCGGGTGTAGAAAAGTATGTGTTTTGTGTATGTATGGATGTATGTATGGAATGTAATGTATCGACTCGCGTGTACCGGAATGTACGGGGGTGAATAGGGAACTGAGCTTAGGTTAGCGGCTGGCTGCCTGCCAGCTCGCGAGCGCCAGGAAAGAGGAAGAGCGCGAGAGCGAAGGGAGTAAGAGCGCGAGCGATCTCCGGCTGCTTACAACAGGCCGCTGCTTACTCGCTTCTGCTACTTTCAACATCCTCCCCACCCCCCCCCCCCCCCCCCCTGGCACTAGACGTGGTGCAGGGACTGGACGTCGAGAAGAGGGCGGCAGTTGCGCACCGTTCATGTGCAGCAACGTGTGGTGTCTCCGGTCACACACCGTACACCGGTCGCCGCTTCGGCAATCCTGTCCGGAGTGCTGGTGAGCCAGGCAATTGGTGCAGTAGCTGAAGTTTCGGACAGCTCGGAGCCTATCTTCGGTCCTTAGGCGGAGAAATCGGCGACACTTCCGTAGTGGATGGATTTCAGAGCAGACTCGGCATTGGTAGGACTCAGTACCTCCGGAAAGTCTGCTCGGAATGGTGCGGTCGACTTGGCTAGGACGAAATGACGAAGTTGAAGAAGCATTAGTAATTTGCGGAACGGAGCGGAGCATGCAGGTAAAATATGTCTGGACATGAGATTGAGGTTCGGATAAACCTGAATTCTGTGTAGTATGTACTTGGGCTTGGGCCTGGCCAAGCTGTAGAATTGGGTACGGATGTGGACGACTCACGGGATGCTGGAGTACCGCGATGCAGGAGCATGTGGTGACGGGCTCCACACGGCACGCAATTGTGGGCGCTTGTACACTCTCGTAGCTGGCGACCTCGTGCAAAACAATTTAAGCACAACTGCTTCGTCTTAATGCAGCTAGAACGTGCTTCAACGTCCATTTGGAGGAAGTGCGGGCATAGTCGGATTGGGTGATTTTCCTTGGAACAGAGATCACACTTCTTCGGATTCACGCGGGTACTGAAGGATTGAAAATTCCTCGGAGGAGGACTACCTTGAGACCGGAACGGGTTGGCGTGGCTTCCGGAGGGTTTCGGATTTGTTTTGCCTTTGGACGGTGGCGGATGCGGATCGCTCCTAGTCTGGGAAGGGTCGCTCTAGATGGCCTCTAGCGTAAAGTATCGCTATGTGAGGAAGGAGT
>NW_022996603.1:0-2796 GCF_900245975.1 Drosophila guanche | reverse complement strand
AATCAACTTTTCAGATAATCAAAGTTTTTTACAACCAAAATTAAGATACTTAAGTTATGTGAAAAAACAAACCGCAACCTCTGAAAAAACCTTAAACTTAAAATTACTTACTTACCTAGTTCTTAAAAAACAAGTTCTGCCATAGAAAATAAACCCGACTTTTCCCGAGTTTTTAAAGTAAAAATATCGAAAAAAAAAATCTCACATCAATCAACATTTTTGCATTTCAAAGCTTTACCTAGACGGTAGGCCAAAACCACAAACAGTTTGGATCCATTTTATAGCAGTATCAATCAACTTTTCAGATAATCAAAGTTTTTTACAACCAAAATTAAGATACTTAAGTTATGTGAAAGAACAAACCGCAACCTCTGAAAAAACCTTAAACTTAAAACTAATTCCTTAATAAGTTATTAAAAAACAAGTTCTGCCATAGAAAAAAAACACGAGTTTTTTAAGTCAAAATTGCGTACAAAATACCTCACAAAAATCAACATTTTTGCATTTCAAAGCTTTACCCAGACGGTAGGCCAAAACCACACAGAGGTTTGATCCATTTTATAGCAGAATCAATCAACTTTTCTGATAATCAAAGTTTTTTGCAACCAGATCTTAGATACTTAAGTTATGTGAAAAAACAAACCGCAACCTCTGAAAAAAACCTTAAACTAAAAATTACAAACATGCTAGTTCTTAAAAAACAAGTTCTGGCATAGAAAATAAAACCGACTTCTCCCGAGTTTTTAAAGTGAAAATTTCGAAGAAAAATTCACAACAATCCACATTTTTGCATTTCAAAGCTTTTCCGAAACGGTAGGCCAATACCACACAGATTTTGGATCCATTTTATAGCAGTATCAATAAAACTTTTCAGATAATCAAAGTTTTTTACAACCAAAATTAATATACTTAAGTTATGGGAAAAAGCAAACCGCAACCTCTGAAAAAACCTTAAACTAAAAATTATATCCTTAATAAGTTCCTAAAAAAAAAAGTTCTGCCATAGAAAATAAACCCGACTTTTCCCGAGTTTTTAAAGTCAAAATTTGTAAAAAAAAAATCTCACAACAATCAACATTTTTTCATTTTAAAGCTTTACCCAGACGGTAGGCCAAAACCACACAGAGTTTGGATCCATTTTATAGCAGTAGCAATCAACTTTTCAGATAATCAAAGTTTTTTACAACCAAAATTAAGATAGTTAAGTTATGTGAAAAAACAAAGCGCAACCTCTGAAAAAACCTTAAACTTAAAATTACTTACTTACCTAGTTCTTAAAAAACAAGTTCTGCCATAGAAAATAAACCCGAGTTTTTAAAGTCAAAATTTCATGCAATATACCTCACAAAAATCAACATTTTTGCATTTAAAAGCTTTACCCAGACGGTAGGCCAAAACCACACAGAGTTTGGATCCACTTTATAGCAGTATCAATCAACTTTTCAGATAATCAAAGTTTTTTGCAACCAGATCTAAGATACTTAAGTTATGTAAAAAAACAAACCGCAACCTCTGAAAAAACCTTAAACTAAAAATTACAAAATTGCTAGTTCTTAAAAAACAATTTCTGGGATAGAAAATAAAACGGAATTCTCCCGAGTTTTTAAAGTAAAAATTTCGAAAAAAAAATCTTACAACAATCCACATTTTTGCATTTCAAAGCTTTTCCGAGACCTTAGGCCACTTTCACACAGAGTTTGGATCCATTTTATAGCAGTATCAATCAACTTTTCAGATAATCAAAGTTTTTTGCAACCAGATCTAAGATACTTCAGTTATGTAAAAAAACAAACCGCAACCTCTGAAAAAACCTTTAACTAAAAATTATAACCTTAATAAGTTCCTAAAAGACAAGTTCTGCCATAGAAAATAAACCCGACTTTTCCCGAGTTTTTAAAGTAAAAATATGGAAAAAAAATCTCACATCAATCAACATTTTTGCATTTCAAAGCTTTACCCAGACGGTAGGCCAAAACCACACAGAGGTTGGATCCATTTTATAGCAGTATCATTCAACTTTTCAGATAATCAAAGTTTTTTACAACCAAAATTAAGATACTTAAGTTATGTGAAAAAACAAAGCGCAAGCTCTGAAAAAAACCTTAAACTTAAAATTACTTACTTACCTAGTTCTTAAAAAACAAGTTCTGCCATAGAAAATAAACCCGAGTTTTTAAAGTCAAAATTTCGTACAATATACCTTAAAAAAATCAACATTTTTGCATTTCAAAGCTTTACCCAGACGGTAGGCCAAAACCACACAGAGTTTGGATCCATTTTATAGCAGAATCAATCAACTTTTCTGATAGTCAAAGTTTTTTTGCAACCAGATCTTAGATACTTAAGTTATGTGAAAAAACAAACCGCAACCTCTGAAAAAACCTTAAACTAAAAATTACAAAACTGCTAGTTCTTAAAAAACAAGTTCTGGCATAGAAAATAAAACCGACTTCTCCCGAGTTTTTAAAGTGAAAATTTCGAAAAAACATTCACAACAATCCACATTTTTGCATTTCAAAGCTTTTCCGAAACGGTAGGCCAAAACCACACAGAGTTTGGATCCATTTTATAGCAGTATCAATCAACTTATCAGATACTCAAAGTTTTTTGCAACCAGATCTAAGATACTTAAGGTTTTTAAAAAAACAAACCGCATCCTCTGAAAAAACCTTAAACTAAAAATTACATCCTTAATAAGTTCCTAAAAAACAAGTTCTGCCATAGAAAATAAACCCGACTTTTCCCGAGTTTTTAAAGTAAAAATATCGAAAAAAAAATCTCGCATCAATCAACATT
>NW_022996602.1:0-2799 GCF_900245975.1 Drosophila guanche | reverse complement strand
GACGGAAGGCCACAGTTTGGATCCACTTCATAGCAGCATCAATCATTTTTTCAGATAATGAAAGTTCTTTACAACCAGATCTAAGATACTTAAGTTATGTGAAAAAACAAACCGCTACTTCTAAAAAACCTTAAACTAAAAATTACTTTCTTAATAAATTCCTAAAAAAAAGTTCTGCCATAGAAAATAAACCCGACTCATCCCGAGTTTTTAAAGTCAAAATTTCGTAAAAAATGCCTCACAAAAATCAACATTTTTGAATTTCAAAGCTTTACCCAGACGGTAGGTCAAAACCACACAGAGTTTGTATCCACTTTATAGCAGTATCAATCACCATTTCAGGTAATCAAAGTGTTTTACAACCAGATCTAAGATACTTAAGTTATGTGAAAAAACAAACCGCAACCTCTGAAAAAACCTTTAACTAAAAATTACATCCTTAATAAGTTCTTAAAAAACTAGTTCTGCCATAGAAAATAAACCCGACTTTTCAAGAGTTTTAAAAGTCAAAATTTTGAAAAAACAAAATCTCACAACAATCAACAATTTTGCATTACAAAGCTTTACCCAGGCGGTAGTCCAAAACCACATAGAGTTTGGATCCACTTTATAGCCGTATCAATCAACTTTTAAGACCAGATCTAAGACAATTATAGTATGTGAAAAAAACAACAGCTACCTCTAAAGCACCTTAAACAAAATATAACATACTTTAGAATTTCTTCAAAAAAAAGTTCTGCCCTAGAAAACAGACCCGACTTTTCCCGAGTTTTTAAAGTAAAAATTTCGTACAAAATACCTCACAAAAATAAACAATTTTGCATTACAAAGCTTTACCTAGACGGTAGGCCAAAACCACACAGAGTTTGGATCCATTTTATAGCTGTATCAATAAACTTTTCAGATAATCCAAATTTTTACAACCAAAATTAGGATACTTAAGTTATGTGAAAAAACAAATCGCTACCTCTGAAAAAACCTTAAACAAAAAATTCCTTTCTTTTTAAATTCCTAAAAAAAAGTTCTGCTATAGAAAATAAACCCGACTCTTCCCGAGCTTTTAAAGTCAACATTTCTTAAAAAAATACCCCACAAAAATCAACATTTTTTAATTTCAAAGCTTTACCCAGACAGTAGGCTAAAACCACATAGAGTTTGGATCCACTTTATAGCAGTTTTAATCAACTTTTCAGGTAATCAAAGTTCTTTACAACCAGATCTAAGATACTTAAGTTATGTGAAAAAACAAAACGCAACCTCTGAAAAAACCTTAACGGTAGGCCAAAACCACACATAGTTTGGATCAACTTCATAGCAGTATCAATCACCATTTCAGGTAATCAACGTTCTTTACAACCAGATCTAAGATACTTAAGTTACCTTGAACTAAAAATTACATCCTTAATAAGTTCTTAAAAAACTAGTTCTGCCATAGAAAATAAACCCGACTTTTCACGAGTTTTAAAAGTCAAAATTTTGAAAAAACAAAATATCACAACAATCAACAATTTTGCATTACAAAGCTTTACCCAGGCGGTAGTCCAAAACCAAATAGAGTTTGGATCCACTTTATAGCCGTATCAATCAACTTTTAAGACCATATCTAAGACAATTATTGTATGTGAAAATAACAACAGCTACATCTAAACCACCTTAAGCAAAATATAATATACTTTAGAAATTCTTCAAAAAAAAGTTCTGCCCTAGAAAACAAACCCGACTTTTCCCGAGTTATAAATGTAAAATATTCGAAAAAAAAAAAATCTCACAAAAATAAACATTTTTGCCTTTCAAAGCATTACCCAGACGGTCGGCCAAAACCACACAGAGTTTGGATCCATTTTATAGCAGTATCAATCAACTTTTCAGATAATCAAAGTTTTTGGAAACCAGATCTAAGATCCTTAAACTATGTGAAAAAACAAATCGCTACCTCTGAAAAAACCTTAAACAAAAAATTCCTTTCTTATTAAATTCCTAAAAAAAAAGTTCTGCTATAGAAAATAAACCCGACTCTTCCCGAGCTTTTAAAGTCAACATTTCTTAAAAAAATACCCCACAAAAATCAACATTTTTTACTTTCAAAGCTTTACCCAGACAGTAGGCTAAAACCACATAGAGTTTGGATCCACTTTATAGCAGTTTCAATCAACTTTTCAGGTAATCAAAGTTCTTTACAACCAGATCTAAGATACTTAAGTTATGTGACAAAACAAAACGCAACCTCTGAAAAAACCTTAACGGTAAGCCAAAACCACACATAGTTTGGATCAACTTCATAGCAGTATCAATCACCATTTCAGGTAATCAAAGTTCTTTACAACCAGATCTAAGATACTTAAGTTACCTTGAACTAAAAATTACATCCTTAATAAGTTCTTAAAAAACAAGTTCTGTCATAGAAAATAAAACCGACTTTTCCCGAGTTTTTAAAGTCAAAATTTTGAAAAAAAAAATCTCACAAAAATAAACATTTTTGCATTTCAAAGCATTACCCAGACGGTCGGCCAAAACCACACAGAGTTTGGATCCATTTTAAGGCAGTATCAATCAACTTTTCAGATAATCAAAGTTTTTGGAAACCAGATCTAAGATCCTTCAACTATGTGAAAAAACAAATCGCTACCTCTGAAAAAACCTTAAACAAAAAATTCCTTTCTTATTAAATTCCTAAAAAAAAAGTTCTGCTATAGAAAATAAACCCGACTCTTCCCGAGCTTTTAAAGTCAACATTTCTTAAAAAAATACCCCACAAAAATCAACATTTTTTAATTTCAAAGCTTTACCCAGACAGTAGGC
>NW_022996601.1:0-2801 GCF_900245975.1 Drosophila guanche | reverse complement strand
CTCTCTGTCATAAGAAGTAAATAGTAAACTTTCCTTCTGAGTTGTTGTTCACCGAAGGGAAGGAATTCATAGGTTTCTTCCCGATGGAATCCAGCTATCTTGATGAGGCCCACGGCTTCACAAGAAAGTCTATATGAAGTTCTCGTATCCGCAAACTGCGCGTAACAACGGTGCAAACAATAGTATGTCATGATTCGAATTATGTCGCTGTTACTAAGGTCGTCAAAGAATTGCCGAGATAACATGCAAAGAGTGCATAACTGCTCTCCAGTAAAAGTGACTCCTTCCTCATACTCTATTTCAATTTGCAAGTCGCTAAGAGTAGCTGCCGAAAGGGATACCAGAAACCAGTAGGCGCAACAGTCATCGTATTTCTCTTCTAGAAGCTTGTGAAGATCATCGTAGGAAAGCATTGGCCAAATTACATATAAGTTATCATGATACAACCTCAAGCATTGATCAATCAGGTTTTTCGGAACCTTCTTACATACCACCGGAGCGGTCATAATATTATTATTCATACTCACCATCTGCACTTCCGCTATTTTTTTTAAGCTTCCTGCTCTAATGGATTTTGGACCTCTCTTTTTCAACGGTTGAAGATAAGTGCAGTTCAAATTGCGCTGAGTGCAGCGATTACATGGTTTATTCCTGTCACACTTTACTCGACGAACGCGACAGCAGTCGCAAGACTGTTTCGCAATACCCATATTATTATATGATAAATTTTCTGGCAGTATTTTTATTTTTGTCTATAAAGTGGAAAACTCTCGAACCCAGTTTTTTAGTTGCCTGTATTTAAGTTGGAGAACTTAAAGAACGAATTATTAAACCCGGGTAGCTTCAAGTGGCAGGCAGCACGGGGTGGGATGACGGGCGCAGCGCAGATCATGACCCGGATTAGTCTGCAGGTACCTGCAATTTTTTAGATAAGAACAATGCATATTACTATTGAGTTAATAGAATTCTCAAATGCATCAATTGCGGGACCATAGTGCAGACTTTTTTGTTCTTGATATTTCAGGAAAGTGGTTCTTCAATAGTATATATTTTTTAACAATTAAATATAAAATGCTTAGTGGTGAAAACACTTAAGGAGAATGTTTCTAAGTAGTTCTACTTTCCTACCTACTAGTCTGCATGCTCATGGGAGAAAATACAAGTAAGATCGAATTATTGTACGGCGGATTAATTCTCGCGAGAAAGGCTACGGAAAAATTGTGGGGCAAAAACGAAATTTCAAGATTAAAGTTACACGTTATAAACAGGGGTAGTAGCATCCGAAAAGATCTCTGAAATTAGTTACTACAACAGAACAGAATAACATGTAAGATATAATGATTCCTATAGATATTTCTAAAGCTGTCATACAGTTGTTGTTCTCACTGAACGTTTGCGTTTCGGCAATTTTCTTTAAACTTCTCGATCTAATATTTTTGGGCCCTCTTTTTCTCAAAGGTTGTAAATAAGTACATTTCAAATCATGCTGCAGACAACGATTACATGGCTTTTCGCCGTCACACTTTACTCGACGAACACGACAACAATCGCGTGCCTGTTTTGCCAAAGTCATTTGTAAAGTAAAATTCCAATAGAAAGGAAATTTTTTTTCTCAGTTCCATTTGAAGTTTGCTTATATTTCTATGAGAGAAGAATCCTGTAATCATTTTCTGTTGCATTTAAGTTATTGAATACAATGGAACGGACAATAAAAGCCGGGGCGGGATAAAAGCGCCCGCGGGTGAGGAAGGGCGCTGCAATGAGAACGAAAAATATGAGGTAACAAAGAAGCCACTAATGTCCATCGAAACCAATTCCTTCTAAATATTCCCCCGAACAGTACAGTTCTTCTCATTGAAATATCGACAATGAATAGGCACGTATTAAGCCAAAAAAAAAAAATCTCCGTTCTACTCGAATAATCTTCTCCTCCCATACTCAGGAGGGAGAGTAGTGGATGACACAAGAAAAAAAAAATTCACGCCCACCCCCCTTCCTCGAGCAAACTAAGCTGGCGAAAAATTCGTTCTGAAAATAAGGCGGTTCTGCTTAAATTTCTATCTCTAGTAGTGTTAGAATAACATTCTGTGATAGGTGAGAGGAATCGCAAGGATACTAACATAGATGAGTACCGCTTCTGTGATATTTGCTCCGTTGTACGGAAAGAGATGTGTCTCTATGCAATAAACGCCAGGGACGGTTTTCTAAGCTTTTTCGTGCACTACTCCCCATGGATTTCCTCTCCTACTAACCTTGTGTATGTCTTTAAGGAATATGGTAAAAACAAAAAATCGATGGACCTGAGAAATAACGTTGGCTGCGCGGAGGAACAATTGTCGGAGAAAATCTCGGAGAGGAAAATATTCAGCTCAAGTTATGGTACCTTACGTAAAGATAGGGTCGCCGCAGGGGAATTTTTCGGAGAAATAGAAGGCAAACCCCACAATTTTTACACAATGGAGTACGTAGTCCCAATTCAGCAAGACTTGAAGAACAAGGTTAATTGCTAAGATTTTTTTACCCCACAGAATTAAGCTCCTTCATGAACCAGTATCGACATTATTGTCACTGGGGATAATCTGCCAAAGTCTTCTATTATTCCGTTAAGGTAATAGGAATAAAAAATGTTGCACACTTAACTCCTATCATACAACACACCACTTGCGAATCAACAAGACCAGGTTTTGCAAAATTAAAAGGTATTTAAAGGGAATATTAAATCCAAAGTCGTTTATGTTTTGTTTCCCTTCGGCAATAGTCGAAGTTATTATAGAGCCTAAGTAAACCAAAAAAAAAAAAAA
>NW_022996600.1:0-2801 GCF_900245975.1 Drosophila guanche | reverse complement strand
TTAAGGTTTTTTCAGAGGTTGCGGTTTGTTTTTTCACATAAGTTAAGAATCTGAATTTTGGTTGTAAAAAATTTTGATTATCTGAAAAGTTGATTGATACTGCTATAAAGTGGATCCAAACTCTGTGTGGTTTTGGCCTACCGTCTCGGAAAAAATTTGAAATGCAAAAATGTGGATTGCTGTGAGATTTTTTTTTTCGAAATTTTGACTTTAAAAACTCGGGAAAAGTTGGTTTTATTTTCTATGGCAGAACTTGTTTTTTTAAGAACTAGCAATTTTGTAATTTTTAGTTTAAGGTTTTTTCAGAGGTTGCGGTTCGTTTTTTCACATAACTTAAGAATCTTAATTTTGTTTGTAAAAAGCTTTGATTATCTGAAAAGTTGATTGATACTGCTATAAAATGGATCCAAACTGAGTTGTTTTGGCCTACCGTCTGGATAAGCCTTTGAAATGCAAAAATGTTAATTGATGTGAGATTTTTTTTTCCGATATTTTTACTTTAAAAACTCGGGAAAAGTTGGGTTTATTTTCTTTGGCAGAACTTGTTTTTTAGGAACTTATTAAGGAAGTAATTTTTAGTTTAAGGTTTTTTTCAGATGTTGCGGTTGGTTTTTCACATAACTTAAGTATTTTAATTTTGGTTGTAAAAAACTTTGATTATCTGAAAAGTTGATTGATTCTGCTATAAAATGGATCCAAACTCTGTGTGGTTTTGGCCTACCGTCTGGGTAAAGCTTTAAAATGCAAAAATGTTCATTTTTGTGAGGTATTTTGTACGAAATGTTGACTATAAAAACTCGGGAAAAGTAGGGTTTATTTTTTATGGAAGAACTTTTCTTTTAAAAATTTTCAAAGTTTGTTACTTTTTTGTTTACGGTTTTTTAGAAGTAGCGGTTTGTTTTTTCACTTAACTTAACCATCTTAGACCTGGTTGTAAAGAACTTTGATTACTTTGATTTTTCATAGGTTGCGGTTTGTTTTTTCACATAACTTAAATATCTTAATTTTGGTTGTAAAAAACTTTAATTATCTGAAAAGTTGATTGATACTGCTATAAAATGGATCCAAACTCTGTGTGGTTTTGGCCTACCGTCTCGGTTAAGCTTTGAAATGCAAAAATGCTTATTGTTGTGAGATTTTTTGTTTTCGAAATTTTTACTTTAAAAATTCGGGAAAAGTCGGGTTTATTTTCTATGGAAGAACTTTTCTTTTAAGAACTTATTAAGGAAGTAATTTTTAGTTTAAAGTTTTTTTTAGAGCTTGCGGTTTGTTTTTTTTTTCATAACTTAAGTATCTTAGATCTGGTTGCAAAAAAACTGTGATTATCTGAAAAGTTGATTGATTCTGCTATAAAATGGATCCAAACTCTGTGTGGTTTTGGCCTACCGTCTCGGAAAAGCTTTGAAATGCAAAAATGTGGATTGTTGTGAGATTTTTTTTTCGAAATTTTGACTTTAAAAGCTCGGGAAAAGTTGGTTTTATTTTCTATGGCAGAACTTGTTTTTTAAGAACTAGCAATTTTGTAATTTTTAGTTTAAGGTTTTTTCAGAAGTTTCGGTTTGTTTTTTCACATAACTTAAGTATCTTAACTGTGGTTGTAAAAAACTTTGATAATCTGAAAAGTTGATTGATACTGCTATAAAGTGGATCCAAACTCTGTGTGGTTTTGGCCTACCGTCTCGGAAAAGCTTTGAACTGCAAAAATGTTGATTGTTGTGAGATTTTTTTTTTCGAAATTTTGACTTTAAAAACTCGGGAAAAGTTGGTTTTATTTTCTATGGCAGAACTTGTTTTTTAAGAACTANCAATTTTGTAATTTTTAGTTTAAGGTTTTTTCAGAGGTTTCGGTTTGTTTTTTCACATAACTTAAGTATCTTAACTGTGGTTGTAAAAAACTTTGATAATCTGAAAAGTTGATTGATACTGCTATAAAGTGGATCCAAACTCTGTGTGGTTTTGGCCTACCGTCTCGGAAAAGCTTTGAACTGCAAAAATGTTGATTGTTGTGAGATTTTTTTTTTCGAAATTTTGACTTTAAAAACTCGGGAAAAGTTGGTTTTATTTTCTATGGCAGAACTTGTTTTTTAAGAACTAGCAATTTTGTAATTTTTAGTTTAAGGTTTTTTCAGAGGTTGTGGTTTGTTTTTTTACATAACTTAAGTATCTTAATTTTGGTTGTAAAAAACTTTAATTATCTGAAAAGTTGATTGATACTGATATAAAGTGGATCCAAACTGTTTGTGGTTTTGGCCTACCGTCTCGGAAAGGCTTTGAAATTCAAAAATGTTGATTGTTGTGAGATTTTATTTTTCGAAATTTGGACCTTAAAAATTCGTGAAAAGTCGGTTTTATTTTCTATGGCAGAAATTGTTTTTCAGGAACTTATTAAGGAAGTAATTTTTAGTTTAAGGTTTTTTCAGAGGTTGAGGTTTGTTTTTTTCACATAACCTACTTATCTTAGATCTGGTTGTATGGAACTTTGTTTATCTGAAAAGTTTATTCATACTGCTATCAAGTGGATCCAAACTCTGTGTGGTTTTGGTTCCAAACACTTTGTGTTTTTGCTTTACCGTCTGGGAAATATACAGATTTGAAATGCAAAAATGTTGATTTTTGTGAGGTATTTATTACGAAATTTGGTCTTTAAAAACTCGGGAAGAGTTGGGTTTATTTTCTATGGCAGAACTTGTTTTTTAAGAACTAGTAATTTTGTAATTTTTGGTTTAAGGTTTGTTCAGTGTTGTGTTTTTTCACATAACTTAAGTATCTTAATTTTGGTTGTAAAAAACTTTGATTATCTT
>NW_022996599.1:0-2803 GCF_900245975.1 Drosophila guanche | reverse complement strand
GATGCAATGATCAACCTATGCTCTAAACTTAACTTACTTTTGTAAGTATACATATGGTATGTATATGTATATGTGTGAGAGCACACATTTCTATATAAAATGTCCAATAAGTGTTCCAAAAAATTAAGTCGAACAATTGACAATTGAAATATTGGCTCTCAAATTTAGAATTATCAGCAAATTACGCATAAAAAGATTGTACATGTAAAAATCGAAATAAATAAAAAAATTCGAAAATTCTTGATTATTATTATTCTATTAAATAAAAAAAACGTTCAAAAGCGACTCTATTTTTATACCCGATACTCATTCAGTAAATGTATATGTAACCATGTTCATATGTATGTTTGTTTATGATATTTTAGAATTTTACATTTTTTTCAACTTTGGTTTGAGGTTAAAATATACAACAAATTTTGATATTTCTTTATCTTTGTGTTAGTTTCCTATTAGAGCTTCTAGTTTATACATCCATTTAGGTGACGCTACCTCAATATAAGAACCAAACGTTCGGTCTCTTTCGTAGTGACCAGACGTGAGTTTGTTTTGCGCTCTGTATTTTCCTTTCTAATTTCGATAAACGACAGGTGTTTTTTTTCAAAAAAACTCTTGTAAATGTTACTGAGTAACTTGCCACTTTCACCTATCCTAATACGCGAGTGCATGCCTATTATTTGTCTGAAATTAAAATGTAATCTTATTCATTTGTGCGTCGGTTAGTCGTGTGTTTGTGCTGTTTCTTTTCGTAAGTACTTTCGTTATTGCGTTTACTGTCTACTCTGTAGTTTAAAATTAACTGTTCTTCCTCTGTCGCTCTGAAAACTTTCTGTGGAGTAGCGCGCGCGCTCTGCTTAGCTGTAGCTGCAACTGTTCTTTGCTCCTCTCTTCACTAATTTTTTTTCGCTAAAACCTCAAAGAAACACATCACTCACCACCAGCCGAGCATTCCTTGCTGGCTCTGCGATAACGAAGTGCACTCAAAATTTATTGGGTTATCTGCATTACAGTTGCGAGGCATGTCGGTTTGTCGAGAATGACATGGTCACTAAATACTCCGTCTGCGCTTTCCCGAAATTCTTCGACCGGCACCAGAAATTTTTCGTCATGCTATTCAAAGATCAGTACCTCAGAGTTAAGACGCCAAAATTTGACGACTTACTCACATAATCCGGGTTTTTCAGTGAGTACCCTTAGACGTTCACGGAAAGGGAGCTGGCGAGCGACGACTAGTTGTCAGAGGCAGATGTTCGATAGGAGTAGGGATAGTTTTACATTTTCATCCCACTTTACTATGATTACCGAAACCTGGTTAAAGTCGGACATTCTTATTTCCGAAGTTTTGGCAGATGGGTACACAATTCATAGGAATGATCGTTCGTCTCGACGTTTAGAAGGGGTTCTGATTGCAGTGGACTCTTACTTCATGTCGGAGCTTATTGGACCTCGGATCAGATCGGGCGGTTAGGCTATCTGAACGCGTCCGCTGCTTCCGAGTTTTCGAAGCTTTATTGACTTTATTAAAGGCGCAAACATTTTTATACCCGGTACTCGAAGAGTAAATAGGGTATATTGTATTTGTGCACAAAGTGGATGTATGCAACGCACAGAAAAGGACGTTTCCGACCCTATAAAGTATATATATTCCCGGTCAGCAGCAGCCGAGCCGATAGAGCCATGTCTGTCTGTCCGTCCGTCTTGTTGAGCGCCTGGATCTCAGAGACTATGAAAGCAAGAGGCATCAAATTTTGCATCCAGACTTTTGTATGCTCACATTGTTACAAGTGTATTTCAATATTTCAACCCGCCCTTTTCCGCCCCCGCAAAAGGGCGAAAACCTCCTAAAGCTACCATTTTGAAGATGAAAGAAAACACCATTCCGTAGGGAATTACCATATCTAGATCAGATCCAATTGGATCATTATTATAGCCAACCCCGTCCAGCAGCTTTTGTTGTTTTTTTCACATTCTCTCATTCACACTCTGCTTCTGCAGTGTGCGTCCTCTGCCTCTGCCGCGTCTCTGCCACTGCCGTGTGTTGGCATGAGAAGTGTTGTAGACGTACGGGCTTTTGTGGGATACAGATTTTTTTATTAATAAACGAGTAGGGACGTCCAGGAATCGCCAGGAGATATTCTACGACTGGTTATTTCCATCACCTGCCTCTGGCACAAAACCCTAGCCTGCCGCCAGTTTGGGTTACGCGCTTTACGTGGAAATTTTATGTGAACTCAATGACCAGCTCCCACCAAAGCCTCGCACTGTCACTCCAACAGGTGTCTCCAAACTAAATTAGTAGCTGCCTTAAAAGAGTTCTAAAGAGCACTCCACAAGTGTTTTACCACCCTCGACCACTCAGATGTCTCCACAAATAGATGCTTTGCTGGCGGCGTACTAATTTATCGTTCAATTTCCTTTTTTGGTTAAGCAAGAGCAGCTTTGCTTAAACTGCTCCGCAATATAAGACCAGATTTGCGATTACCAAAGTAACCAGAACATCATCACTTGTATAAATCGTCACCAAAAGCTGGTGTGGTTTAGCAATTTTGACAGCAAGACGAACTGAGGACGTCAACGATTGAAACTTCAAGATACAGCAGCTGTTGCCAGGCTAACTGGTAGCATACATAAAACGATTTGCTGTAAATTTCTAGAGCCATTTTTCCAAATCAAAATCAATCCCAAATCCCAATTCCAACCAAATCAATCCAAATCAAAACCGCTAAGTTACAAATGTTGTACTGAGTACAGGGTATAAAAGTTGTGACGCGTAAGAAGCGTCTCACACGTCCCTTCTCGTTTTTTT
>NW_022996598.1:0-2806 GCF_900245975.1 Drosophila guanche | reverse complement strand
CTCAGGATCTGTACATATAATGCTGGACAGCTCTTTAAATATCGCTGTTCAATTGGATATTTCAAATATACAAACATATATTTTCATACAGGATAGCTAATAAAAAAAAAACACCCAAAAGTGTTCGTGCCGTAAGATAAATAAACCTATTAAATTGCTTCGCATGGTAAACATACATATCTGTAACATCAGATTCATTAACCTGCCGCGTACCCTCATTGTAGTAACCCACGCACTTGGGGCACTTCTTCAGAAACTCTGCTGGACAAAGGGGAGTGCGGGAGGCGAAATAGCAGCGCACGCTTCTCAGAATAGCGCATAGCTCGCATGGAGTTTCAGTGTTTGTCGAATGATCTGATAGAGCACCGATTCCGTGGGTAGGTGGTACTTCAGCCAAAACTCCTTTTTGGTGCTTTCCACAAAGGTCTGCGTCATTCGGAGCATCAGCTTGTACATGTTTAGCTTCCAGTGCTCGGCCATACTAGTGATTAGATCCTCGAAGCTCTCAGCGCTTGAGATGTTAGCAATGATAACTTCTCCGTAGTCGGCCAATTTGATGTCCTGACCATTAATGTTGATTGAACGGATCTGCAGCAGATTTGGTGGCACCTTAGTAGGTTCAGCGGGTAGTTTCGGTTCACCCGAAATGCGGCCACCAACTCCACTNGCTCGGCCATACTGGTGATTAGATCCTCGAAGCTCTCAGCGCTTGAGATGTTAGCAATGATAACTTCTCCGTAGTCGGCCAATTTGATGTCCTGACCATTAATGTTGATTGAACGGATCTGCAGCAGATTTGGTGGCACCTTAGTAGGTTCAGCGGGTAGTTTCGGTTCACCCGAAATGCGGCCACCAACTCCACTAGTTTTCAATAGTTTTTTGATCTCCTTTTTTGTGGGTACCCCAGTGACGCTGCGTAGGAGGTCCAGCCTGCCTTGAGTGGACGACTCCATGGCCTTGGCTTCCTTGAAGATCTTTTTAAAGGTGTTCCTGCAAAAACAAAGTCATTAGTCTGGCAGGTCTTCATGGATAGTACCTTACTGTACGTAGCTGCTTAGGCTTGTGCGATAAGTGGCTTTGTTGACCATTTCAGACGACAGGCGAAAGTTATTGACGCTGTGCGTAAACAGAACCAACGACTCGGAGAGCAGCCATGCACTTAGAGTATCGACCTTCCCCCCATCAACACGCCTTTGAGTGAGCACAAATAGAACGTTTCGCATACATATACCAGAGATTAAAAGTATCATACAAAAGCAGGTATAGCACTTTGTCGCTCG
The DNA here is from genome assembly GCF_900245975.1 of Drosophila guanche. NCBI lineage: Eukaryota > Metazoa > Arthropoda > Insecta > Diptera > Drosophilidae > Drosophila > Drosophila guanche. The sequence goes on along the minus strand of NW_022996598.1, from coordinate 1,526 downwards.
CTCTTATATGTTCTACTACTATGTTCCTTGCAATATATATCTAGAGCTTGATTCCGAGTAAAGCCGATGCACTCCAGGAAATTCCAAGGCTGCCTTCAGACCTTCAGACGTTATGAAGCACGCATTGCGTGTGTACATTTTCTCCGTTATCAAATAAGTTTAAAGCTCAACCTGGCCATCGATCAGCTTGTAGACTCCTCGATCACAGGTTACCATAACCCCTGGGGGAAGAGCTGTGCGCTTTAAGTATGCATCGCAGTCCTCAAAGAGCCCGATTTGATCCACATACATACCGCAACAGTCTGGGCTGCTGCTCATCCCTCCATCCGTGTCGGCTGAAAGTAGTATAGTGATAGGCATATGCAATTGGATCAATTTGAAACTACTTTAATGTACGACATTACCATCGCAGCGACGGCAGCGGAAAACTGGGTGGATCGACCAGGATCTGCTATTCTCTGCCTCCTTCAAGTCGGTCACTCCATTCACAATAACCGCAAAGAACAACGCAGAAAGGGACTGGCCGTTGGCGCATTTACCTAAAGTTATGTATGTACGTCTGGATTAGTGACGGAGCTGCTGTTTCGCGGAGTCTGCTTACGTAGAGTCAAAACGTTGTCCAGAATTATTTATGAGACATAAATAAAATTAAATTAATTAATTAATTAAGATTAAATATTTATCGAACTTTCCTTTTCAGAATGTCTCGTTGATTCTGCAGCAATCAGTCAGGTCAGGGATTGGCCATCTATAGATTTCAAGTGAGGGACAAAGGATTTTTGGGCGGGCACTCACAGATCCCAGGCCATGTCCTCGCCATGGCTGAGAATCTCTGCAAATACCTGCTGCACTTCTCGGGCCGTGAGATTCGGTGGTTGAGCCATATTGTTGAATATTTTACATTTTAATGCACTTTAGAATCGCCCAGCGATATTTGTATGTATCGATATATCGATATATGAACAGCAATATATTTTCGAACAGTACCTACACCTTTTACGCCCATTCTTTTACGTGTTCAAACCAGATCTGTGCGGACGCGAGCCGCGCAAGAATATTGATCGAGGTAAAATTGCACTTTAAACATAAATTCGATCACAGGATTAGCTTACTTCTTTTATATTTTTCTATCTCTAAGCTTTCGTAATTTGGCGTAAGAAACACAAGGAACCGATGGAACCCAAGCGCGAACGGAAGCGGCTGTACCGCGGCTTGGACAATCATGAGCGCAATCTGTCCTCCTCGTCCTCGTCGCCGGCGTCGGTAGCTAGGCAGGTCTCGTCGGAAGCCAGCGACGATCCCCGCCCGACGACCAGTGCAGTGGCAGAAGCCAAGCGCGAACGGAAGCGGCTGTACCGCGGCTTGGGCAATCATGAGCTCAATCTGTCCTCCTTGTCCTCGTCGCCGGCGTCGGTAGCTAGGCAGGTCTCGTCGGAAGCCAGCGACGATCCCCGCCCGACGACCAGTGCAGTGGCAGAAGCCAAGCGCGAACGGAAGCGGCTGTACCGCGGCTTGGGCAATCATGA
>NW_022996597.1:0-2807 GCF_900245975.1 Drosophila guanche | reverse complement strand
GTGAAAAAACAAACCGCAACCTCTGAAAAACCCTTAAACTTAAAATTACTTCCTTAATAAGTTCTTAAAAAACAAGTTCTGCCATAGAAAATAAAAAACCGACTTCTCCCGAGTTTTTAAAGTAAAAATTTCGTACAAAATACCTCACAAAAATCAACATTTTTGCATTTCAAAGCTTTACCCAGACGGTAGGCCAAAATCACACAGAGTTTGGATCCATTTTATAGCAGAATCAATCAACTTTTCTGATAATCAAAGTGTTTTGCAACCAGATTTTAGATACTTAAGTTATGTGAAAAAACAAACCGCAACCTCTGAAAAACCCTTAAACTTAAAATAACATCTTTAATAAGTTCCTAAAAAACAAGTTCTGCCATAGAAAATAAACCCGAGTTTTTAAAGTAAAAATTTCGAAATCAAAAAATCTCACAACACTCAACATTTTTGCATTTCAAAGCTTTTCCGAGATGGTAGGCCAAAACCACAAACAGTTTGGATTCATTTTATAGCAGTATCAATCAACTTTTCAGATAATCAAAGTTTTTTGCCACCAGATCTAAGATACTCAAGTTATGTAAAAAAACAAACCGCAACCTCTGAAAAAAACTTAAACTAAAAATTACAACCTTAATAAGTTCCTAAAAAACAAGTTCTGCGATAGAAAATAAACCCGACTTTTCCCGAGTTTTTAAAGTAAATATATCGAGAAAAAAAAATCTCACATCAATCAACATTTTTGCATTTTAAAGCTTAACCCAGACGGTAGGCCAAAACCACAAACAGTTTGGATCCATTTTATAGCAGTATCAATCAACTTTTCAGATAATGAAAGTTTTTTACAACCAAAATTAAGATACTTAAGTTATGTGAAAAAACAAAGCGCAACCTCTGAAAAAAACCTTAAACTTACAACTACTTCCTTAATAAGTTTTTAAAAAACAAGTTCTGCCATAGAAAAAAAACCCGCGTTTTTAAAGTCAAAATTTCGTAAAAAATACCTCACAAAAATCAACATTTTTGCATTTCAAAGCTTTTCCGAGATGGTAGGCCAAAACCACAAACAGTTTGGATCCATTTAATAGCAGTATCAATCAACTTTTCAGATAATCAAAGTTTTTTGCAACCAGATCTAAGATACTTAAGTTATGTAAAAAAACAAACCGCAACCTCTGAAAAAACCTTAAACTAAAAATTACAACCTTAATAAGTTCCTAAAAAACAAGTTCTGCCATAGAATATAAACCCGACTTTTCCCGAGTTCTTGAAGTCAAAATTTGGGAAACAAAAAATCTCACCACAATCAAAATTTTTGCATTTCAAAGCTTAATGCAGACGGTAGGCCAAAACCACTCAGAGTTTGGATCCATTCTATAGCAGAATCAATCAACTTTTCTGATAATCAAAGTGTTTTGCAACCAGATCTTAGATAGTTATGTTATGTGAAAAAACAAACCGCAACCTCTGAAAAAACCTTAAACTAAAAATTACAAAAATGCTAGTTCTTAAAAAACAAGTTCTGGCATAGAAAATAAAACCGACTTTTCCCGAGTTTTTAAAGTCAAAAATTCGTAAAATATACCTCACAAAAATCAACATTTTTGCATTTCAAAGCTTTACCCAGACGGTAGGCCAAAACCACACAGAGTTTGGATACATTTTGCAGCAGAATCAATCAGCTTTTCAGATAAACAAAGTTTTTTGCAACCAGATCTTAGATACTTAAGTTATGTGAAAAAACAAACCGCAACCTCTGAAAAAACCTTAAACTAAAAATAACTTCCTTAATAAGTTTCTAAAAAACAAGTTCTGCCATAGAAAATAAACATGACTTTTCCCGAGTTTTTAAAGTAAAAATATCAAAACAAAAAAAATCTCACATCAATCAACATTTTTGCATTTCAAAGCTTTTCCGAGACGGTAGGTCAAAACCACACAGAGTTTGGATCAATTTTATACCAGTAGCAATCAACTTTTCAGATAATTTAAGTTTTTTACAACCAAAATTAAGATACTTAAGTTATGTGAGAAAACAAACCGCAACCTCTGAAAAAACCTTAAACTAAAAATTACTTCCTTACTAAGTTCTTAAAAAACAAGTTCTGCCATAAAAAGTAAAACTGACTTTCCCGAGTTTTTAAAGTCAAAAACTCGTAAAATATACCTCACAACAATCAACATTTTTGCATTTCAAAGCTTTTCCGAAACGGTAGGCCAAAACCACACAGACTTTGGATCCAGTTTACAGCAGAATCAATCAACTTTTCTGATAATCAAAGTTTTTTGCAACCAGATCTTAGATACTTAAGTTATGTGAAAAAACAAACCGCAACCTCTCAAAAAACCTTAAACTTAAAAATACTTGCTTAATAAGTTCTTAAAAAACAAGTTCTGCCATAGAAAATAAAACCGACTTTTCCCGAGTTTTTAAAGTCAAAAATTCGTAAAATATACCTCACAGAAATCAACATTTTTGCATTTCAAAGCTTTACCCAGACGGTAGGCCAAAACCACACATAGTTTGGATCCATTTTACAGCAGAATCAATCAGCTTTTCAGATAATCAAAGTTTTTTTGCAACCAGATCTTAGATACTTAAGTTATGTAAACAAAAACAAACCGCAACCTCTGAAAAAACATTAAATAAAAAATTACAAAATTGTTAGTTCTTAAAAAACAATTTCTGCCATAAAAAATAAACCCGACTTTTCCCGAGTTTTTAAAGTCAAAAATTCGTAAAATATACCTCACAGAAAATAAACATTTTTGCATTTCAAAGCTTTACCCAGACGGTAGGCCAAAACCACACA
>NW_022996596.1:0-2808 GCF_900245975.1 Drosophila guanche | reverse complement strand
AGCTTTTCCGAGACGGTAGGCCAAAACCACACAGAGTTTGGATCCATTTTATAGCAGTATCAATCAACTTTTCAGATAATCAAAGTTTTTTACAACCAAAATTAAGATATTTAAGTTATGTGAAAAAACAAACCGCAACCTCTGATAAAACCTTAAACTAAAAACTACAAAATTGCTAGTTCTTAAAAAACAAGTTCTGGCATAGAAAATAAAACCGACTTTTCCCGAGTTTTTAAAGTCAAAATTTCGTAAATTGTACCTCACAACAAACAACATTTTTGCATTTCAAAGCTTTACCCAGACAGTAGGCCAAAACCACACAGAGTTTGGATCTATTTTATAGCAGAATCAATCAACTTTTCAGATAATCAACGTTTTTTGCAATCAGATCTAAGATACTTAAGTTATGTGAAAAAACCGCAACCTCTGAAAACCCCTTAAACTAAAAATTACAAAATTGATAGTTCTTAAAAAACACGTTCTGCCATAGAAAATAAAGCCGACTTTTTCCGAGTTTTTAAAGTCAAAATTTCGAAAAAAAAAATCTCACAACAATCCACATTTTTGCATTTCAAAGCTTTTCCGAGACGGTAGGTCAAACCCACAAACAGTTTGGATCCATTTTATAGCAGTATCAATCAACTTTTCAGATAATCAAGATTTTTTACAACGAAAATTAAGATACTTAAGTTATGTGAAAAAACAAACCGCAACCTCTGAAAAAACCTTAAACTTAAAATTACTTCCTTAATAAGTTCTTAAAAAACAAGCTCTGGCATAGAAAATAAACCCGACTTTTCCCGAGTTATTAAAGTAAAAATTTCGAAAACATAAAATTACACAACAATCAAAATTTTTGCATTTCATATCTTTACCCAGACGGTAGGCTAAAACCACACAGAGTTTGGATCCATTTTATACCAGTAGCAATCAACTTTTCAGATAATCAAAGTTTTTTACAACCAAAATTAAGATACTGAAGTTATGTGAAAAAACAAACCGCAACCTCTGAAAAAACCTTAAACTAAAAATTACTTACTTGATAAGTTTCTAAAAAACAAGTTCTGGCATAGAAAATAAACCCGGCTTTTCCCGAGTTATTAAAGTCAAAATTAAAAAAAAAAAAAATCTCACAACAATCAACATTTTTGCATTTTAAAGCTTAACCCAGACGGTAGGCCAAAACCACACGGGGTTTGGATCCATTTTATAGCAATAGCAATTAACTTTTCAGATAATCAAAGTTTTTTGCAACCAGATCTTAGATACTAAAGTTATGTGAAAAAACAAACCGCAACCTCTGAAAAAACCTTAAACTAAAAATTACTTCCTTAATAAGTTTCTAAAAAACAAGTTCTGCCATAGAAAATAAACCCGACTTTTCCCGAGTTTTTAATGTCAAAATTTCGAAAAAAAAAATCTCACAACAATCAACAATTTTGCATTTCAAAGCTTTTCCGAGACGGTAGGTCAAACCCACAAACAGTTTGGATCCATTTTATAGCAGTATCAATCAACTTTTCAGATAATCAAGATTTTGTACAACGAAAATTAAGATACTTAAGTAATGTGAAAAAACAAACGGCAACCTCTGAAAAAAACCTTAAACTTAAAATTACTTCCTTAATAAGTTCTTAAAAAACAAGTTCTGGCATAGAAAATAAACCCGACTTTTCCCGAGTTATTAAAGTAAAAATTTCGAAAACATAAAATTTCACAACAATAAAAATTTTTGCATTTCATAGCTTTACCCAGACGGTAGGCTAAAACCACACAGAGTTTGGATCCATTTTATAGCAGTATCAATCAACTTTTCAGATAATCAAAGTTTTTTACAACCAAAATTAAGGTACTTAAGTTATGTGAAAAAACAAACCGCAACCTCTGAAAAAACCTTAAACTAAAAATTACATCCTTAATAAGTTCCTAAAAAAACAAGTTCTGCCATAGAAAATAAAACCGACTTTTCCCGAGTTTTTAAAGTCAAAAATTCGAAAACATAAAATTTCACAACAATCAAAATTTTTTCATTTCATAGCTTTACCCAGACGGTAGGCTAAAACCACACAGAGTTTGGATCCATTTTATACCAGTAGCAATCAACTTTTCAGATAATCAAAGTTTTGTACAACCAAAATTAAGATACTGAAGTTATGTGAAAGAACAAACCGCAACCTCTGAAAAAACCTTAAACTAAAAATTACTTACTTAATAAGTTTCTAAAAAACAAGTTCTGCCATAGAAAATAAAACCGACTTTTCCCGAGTTTTTAAAGTCAAAAATTCGAAAACATAAAATTTCACAACAATCAAAATTTTTGCATTTCATAGCTTTACCCAGACGGTAGGCTAAAACCACACAGAGTTTGGATCCATTTTATACCAGTAGCAATCAACTTTTCAGATAATCAAAGTTTTTTACAACCAAAATTAAGATACTGAAGTTATGTGAAAGAACAAACCGCAACCTCTGAAAAAACCTTAAACTAAAAATTACTTACTTGATAAGTTTCTATAAAACAAGTTCTGGCATAGAAAATAAACCCGACTTTTCCGAGTTATTAAAGTCAAAATTAAAAAAAAAAAAAAATCTCACAACAATCAAAATTATTGCATTTCAAAGCTTTTCCGAGACGGTAGGCCAAAACCACACAGAGTTTGGATCCATTTTATAGCAGTATCAATCAACTTTTCAGATAATCAAAGTTTTTTACAACCAAAATTAAGGTACTTAAGTTATGTGAAAAAACAAACCGCAACCTCTGAAAAAACCTTAAACTAAAAATTACATCCTTAATAAGTTCCTAAA
>NW_022996595.1:0-2812 GCF_900245975.1 Drosophila guanche | reverse complement strand
TAGCAATCAACTTTTCAGATAATCAAAGTGTTATGTAACCAGATCTTAGATCCTTAAGTTATGTAAAAAAACAAACCACAACCTCTGAAAAAACCTTAAACTAAAAATTACAACCCTAATAAGTTCCTAAAAAACAAGTTCTGCCATAGAAAATAAACCCGACTTTTCCCGAGTTTTTAAAGTAAAAATATCGAAAAAAAAAATCTCACATCAATCAACATTTTTGCATTTCAAAGCTTTACCCAGACGGTAGGCCAAACCCACAAACAGTTTGGATCCATTTTATAGCAGTATCAATCAATTTACAACCAAAATTAAGATACTTAAGTTATGTGAAAGAACAAACCGCAACCTCTGAAAAAAACTTAAACTTAAAACTACTTCCTTAATAAGTTATTAAAAAACAAGTTCTGCCATAGAAAAAAAACCCGAGTTTTTAAAGTCAAACTTTCGTACAAAATACCTCACAAAAATCAACATTTTTGTATTTTAAAGCTTTACCCAGACGGTAGGCCAAAACCACACAGAGTTTGGATCCATTTTATAGCAGAATCAATCAACTTTTCAGATAATCAAAGTTTTATACAACCAAAATTAAGATACTTAAGTTATGTGAAAAAACAAACCGCAACCTCTGAAAAAACCTTAAACTTAAAATTACTTCCTTAATAAGTTCTTAAAAAACAAGTTCTGCCATAGAAAAAAACCCGACTTTTCCCGAGTTTTTAATGTCAAAATTTCGAAAAAAAAAATCTCACAACAATCAACATTTTTGCATTTCAAAGCTTTTCCGAGACGGTAGGTCAAACCAACAATTAGTTTGGATCCATTTTATTGCAGTATCAATCAACTTTTCAGATAATCAAGATTTTTTACAACGAAAATTAAGATACTTAAGTTATGTGAAAAAACAAACCGCAACCTCTGAAAAAACCTTAAACTTAAAATTACTTCCTTAAAAACAAGTTCTGGCATAGAAAATAAACCCGACTTTTCCCGAGTTTTTAAAGTCAAAATTTCGAAAACAAAAAATCTCACAACAATAACAATTTTTGAATTTCAAAGCTTTACGCAGACGGTAGGCCAAAACCACATAGATTTTGGATCCATTTTATAGCAGTATCAATCAACTTTTCAGAAAATCAAAGTTTTTTGCAACCAGATCTTAGATACTTAAGTTATGTGAAAAAAACAAACCGCAACCTCTGAAAAAACATCAAACAAAAAATTACAAAATTGTTAGTTCTTAAAAAACAAATTCTGCCATAGAAAATAAACCCGACTTTTCCCGAGTTTTTAATGTCAAAATTTCGAAAAAAAAAATCTCACAACAATCAACATTTTTGCATTTCAAAGCTTTTCCGAGACGGTAGGTCAAACCAACAATTAGTTTGGATCCATTTTATAGCAGTATCAATCAACTTTTCAGATAATCAAGGTTTTTTACAACGAAAATTAAGATACTTAAGTTATGTGAAAAAACAAACCGCAACCTCTGAAAAAACCTTAAACTGAAAATTACTTCCTTAATAAGTTCTTAAAAAACAAGTTCTGGCATAGAAAATAAACCCGACTTTTCCCGAGTTTTTAAAGTCAAAATTTCGAAAACAAAAAATCTCACAAAAATCAAAATTTTTGCATTTCAAAGCTTTACGCAGACGGTAGGCCAAAACCACATCGATTTTGGATCCATTTTATAGCAGTATCAAACAACTTTTCAGATAATCAAAGTTTTTTGCAACCAGATCTTAGATACTTAAGTTATGTGAAAAAACAAATCGCAACCTCTGAAAAAACCTTAAACTAAAAATTACTTCCTTAATAAGTTTCTAAAAAACAAATTCTGCCATAGAAAATAAAACCGACTTTTCCCGAGTTTTTAAAGTAAAAATATCGAAAAAAAAAATCTCATATCAATCAACATTTTTGAATTTCAAAGCTTTTCCGAGACGGTAGGACAAAACCACACGGAGTTTGGATCCATTTTATAGCAGTAGCAATCAACTTTTCAGATAATCAAAGTTTTTTACAACCAAAATTAAGATACTTAAGTTATGTGAAAAAACAAACCGCAACCTCTGAGAAAACCTTAAACTAAAAATTACAAAAATACTGGTTCTTAAAAATCAAGTTCTGGCATAGAAAATAAAACCGACTTCTCCCGAGTTTTTCAAGTAAAAATTTCGAAAAAAAAATCTTACAACAATCCACATTTTTGCATTTCAAAGCTTTACGCAGACGGTAGGCCAAAACCACATCGATTTTGGATCCATTTTATAGCAGTATCAATCAACTTTTCAGATAATCAAAGTTTTTTGCAACCAGATCTAAGATACTTAAGTTATGTAAAAAAACAAACCGCAACCTCTGAAAAAACCTTAAACTAAAAATTACATCCTTAAAAAGTTCCTAAAAAACAAGTTCTGCCATAGAAAATAAATCCGACTTTTCCCGAGTTTTTAAAGAAAAAATATCGAAAAAAAAAAATCTCACTTCAATCAACATTTTTGCATTTCAAAGCTTTACCCAGACGGTAGGCCAAAACCACACACAGTTTGGATCCTTTTTATAGCAGTATCAATCAATTTTTCAGATAATCAAAGTTTTTTACATCCAAAATTAAGATACTTAAGTTATGTGAAAAAACAAACCGCAACCTCTGAAAAAACCTTAAACTTAAAATTACTTCCTTAATAAGTTCTTACAAAACAAGTTCTGCCATAGAAAATAAACCCGAGTTTTTAAAGTCAAAATTTCGTACAAAATACCTCACAAAAATCAACATTTTTGCATTTCAAAGCTTTACCCAGAC
>NW_022996594.1:0-2814 GCF_900245975.1 Drosophila guanche | reverse complement strand
AAAAAATTTCTTTCTTATTAAATTCTTAAAAAAATATTTCTGCTATAGAAAATAAACCCGACCTTTCGCGAGTTTTTAAAGTCAATATTTCGTAAAAAAATACCCCACCAAAGTCCACATTTTTTAATTTCAAAGCTTTACCCAGACAGTGGGCCAAAACCACACAGAGTTTGGATCCACTTTATAGCAGTTTCAATCAGCTTTTCAGGTAATCGAAGTTCTTTACAACCAGATCTAAGATACTTAAGTAATGTGAAAAAACAAAACGCAACCTCTGAAAAAACCTTAAAATAAAAATAACATCCTTAATAAATTCTTAAAAACAAGTTCTGCCATAGAAAATCAACCCGACTTTTCCCGAGTTTTTAAAGTAAAAATTTGGAAAAAAAATCTCACAACAATCAACAGTTTTGCATATCAAAGCATTACCCAGACGGTAGGCCAAACCCACACCGAGTTTGGATCCATGTTTTTTTTTTTATATATGTCTGGACGTTGATATGCAATGACTGCACCTTCCAGTGGCCCATGCGACACCAAGCCAAAGCCTGTTACGCGCGGAACACAGCAGTACGCAGCAGTACGAATCATCTTTTCAGATAATGAAAGTTTTTTACAACCAAAATTAAGATACTTAAGTTATGTGAAAAAACAAACCGCAATCTCTGAAAAAAACCTTAAACTAAAAATAACATCCTTAATAAATTCTTAAAAAACAAGTTCTGTCATAAAAAATAAACCCGACTCTTCCCGAGTTTTTAAAGTCAAGATTTCGAGAAAAAAAAATCTCACAACAATCAACATTTTTGCATATCAAAGCTTTACCCAGACGGTAGGCCAAAATCACACACAGTTTGGATCCACTTTAAAGCAGTATCAATCAACTTTTCAGATAGTCAAAGTTTTTTGGAACCAGATCTAAGATACTTAAGTTATGTGAAAAAACAAACCGCAACCTCTGAAAAAACCTTAAAATAAATATAACATCCTTAATAAATTCTTAAAAACACGTTCAGCCATAGAAAATTAACCCGACTTTTCCCGAGTTTTTAAAGTAAAAATTTCGAAAAAAAAACTCTCACCACAATCAACATTTTTGCATATCAAAGCTTTACCAAGACGGTAGGCCAAACCCACACAGAGTTTGGATCCCTTTTATAGCAGTATCAATCAACTTTTCAGATAATCAAAGTTTTTTACAACCAAAATTAAGAGACTTAAGTTATGTGAAAAAACAAACCGCAACCTCTGAAAAAACCTTAAACTAAAAATAACATCCTTAATAAATTCTTAAAAAACCAGTTCTGCCATAAAAAATAAACCCGACTCTTCCCGAGTTTTTTAAGTAAAAATTTCGAGAAAAAAAAAATCTCATAGAAATCAACATTTTTGCATATCAAAGCTTTACCCTGACGGTAGGCCAAAACCACACACAGTTTGTATCCACTTTAAAGCAGTATCAATCAACTTTTCAGATAATCAAAGTTATTTGCAACCAGATCTAAGATACTTAAGTTATGTGAAAAAACAAACCGCAACCTCTGAAAAAACCTTAAAATAAAAATAACATCCTTAATAAATTCTTAAAAACAAGTTCTGCCATAGAAAATAAACCCGACTCTTCCCGAGTTTTTAAAGTCAAGATTTCGAGAAAAAAAATCTCACAACAATCAACATTTTGTTTTTAAAAGGTTTACTCAGATGGTAGGCCAAAACCACACAGATTTTGGATCCATTTTATAGCAGTATCAATCAACTTTTCAGATAATCAAAGTTTTTTACATCCAAAATTAAGATACTTAAGTTATGTGAAAAATCAAACCGCAACCTCTGAAAAAACCTTAAACTAAAAATAACATCCTTAATAAATTCTTAAAAAACAAGTTATGCCATAGAAAATAAACCCGACTTTTCCCGAGTTTTTAAAGTAAAAATTTCGACAAAAAAAAACCCTCACAACAATCAACAATTTTGCATATCAAAGCTTTACCCAGACGGTAGGCCAAAACCACACAGAGTTTGGATCCATTTTAAAGCCGTATCAATCAACTTTTCAGATAATCAAAGTTTTTTGGAACCAGATCTAAGATACTTAAGTTATGTGAAAAAACAAACCGCAACCTCTGAAAAAACCTTAAAATAAAAATAACATCCTTAATAAATTCTTAAAAACAAGTTCTGCAATAGAAAATTAACCCGACTTTTCCCGAGTTTTTAAAGTAAAAATTTCGAAAAAAAACTCTCACAACAATCAACAATTTTGCATATCAAAGCTTTACCCAGACGGTAGGCCAAACCCACACAGAGTTTGGATCCATTTTATAGCAGTGTCAATCAACTTTTCAGAAAATCACAGTTTTTTACAACGAAAATTAAGATACTTAAGTTATGTGAAAAAACAAACCGCAACCTCTGAAAAAACCTTAAACTAAAAATAACATCCTTAATAAATTCTTAAAAAACAAGTTCTTCCATAGAAAATAAACCCGACTCTTCCCGAGTTTTTAAAGTCAAGATTTCTAGAAAAAAAAATCTCACTACAATCAACATTTTGTCATATCAAAGCTTTACCCAGACGGTAGGCCAAAACCACACAGAGTTTGGATCCATTTTATAGCAGTATCAATCAACTTTTCAGATAATCAAAGTTTTTTACAACCAAAATTAAGATACTTAAGTTATGTGAAAAAACAACCCGCAACCTCTGGAAAAACCTTAAAATAAAAATAACATCCTTAATAAATTCTTAAAAACAAGTTCTGCCATAGAAAATAAACCCGACTCTTCCCGAGTTTTTAAAGTCAAGATTTCGAG
>NW_022996593.1:0-2814 GCF_900245975.1 Drosophila guanche | reverse complement strand
AGAACTATCAATTTTGTAATTTTTAGTTTAAGGGGTTTTCAGAGGTTGCGGTTTTTTCACATAACTTAAGTATCTTAGATCTGATTGCAAAAAACTTTGATTATCTGAAAAGTTGATTGATTCTACTATAAAATGGATCCAAACTCTGTGTGGTTTTGGCCTACCGTCTGGGTAAAACTTTGAATTGCAAATATGTTGATTTTTGTGAGGTATTTTTTACTAATTTTTGACTTTAAAAACTCGGGAAAAGTCGGTTTTGTTTTCTATGGCAGATTTTGTTTTTTAAACAAAAAAGCAAAAAACTTTGATTATCTGAAAAGTTGATTGATTCTACTATAAAATGGATCCAAACTCTGTGTGGTTTTGGCCTACCGTCTGGGTAAAACTTTGAATTGCAAATATGTTGATTTTTGTGAGGTATTTTTTACGAATTTTTGACTTTAAAAACTCGGGAAAAGTCGGTTTTGTTTTCTATAGCAGAACTTGTTTTTTAAGAACTATCAATTTTGTAATTTCTAGTTTAAGGGGTTTTCAGAGGTTGCGGTTTTTTCACATAACTTAAGTAACTTAGATCTGATTGCAAAAAACTTTGATTATCTGAAAAGTTGATTGATTCTGCTATAAAATGGATCCAAACTCTGTGTGGTTTTGGCCTACCGTCTGGGTAAAAGGAAAAAGTCGGTTTTGTTTTCTATGGCAGAACTTGTTTTTTAAGAACTAGTAACTTTGTAATTTTTAGTTTAAGGTATTTTCAGAGGTTGTTTTGTTTTTTCACATAACTTAAGTATCTTAATTTTGGTTGTAAAAAACTTTGATTATCTGAAAAGTTTATTGCTTCTGCTATAAAATGGATCCAAACTCTGTGTGGTTTGGCCTACCGTCTGGGTAAAGCTTTAAAATGCAAAAATGTTGATTTTTGTGAGGTATTTATTACGAAATTTGGACTTTACAAATTCGTGAAAAGTCGGTTTTATTTTCTATGGCAGAACTTGTTTTTTAAGAAACAGTATTTTTGTAATTTTTAGTTTAAGGTTTTTTCAGTGGTTGAGGTTTGTTTTTTTCACATAACCTAGTTATCTTAAATCTGGTTGTATGGAACTTTGTTTATCTGAAAAGTTTATTCATACTGCTATCAAGTGGATCCAAACTCGGTGTGGTTTTGGTTCCAAACACTTTGTGTTTTTGCTTTACCGTCTGGGAAATATACAGATTTGAAATGCAAAAATGTTGATTTTTGTGGACCTTAAAAACTCGGGAAGAGTTGGGTTTATTTTCTATGGCATAACTTGTTTTTTAAGAACTAGTAATTTTGTAATTTTTGGTTTAAGGTTTGTTCAGTGTTGTGTTTTTTCACATAACTTAAGTATCTTAATTTTGAATGTAAAAAACTTTGATTTTCTGAAAAGTTGATTGATACTGCTATAAAATGGATCCAAACTCTGTGTGGTTTTGGCCCACCGTCTCGGAAAAGCTTTGAAATGCAAAAATGTGGATTGTTGTGAGATTTTTTTTTTCGAAATTTTGACTTTAAAAACTCGGGAAAAGTTGGTTTTATTTTCTATGGCAGAACTTGTTTTTTTAAGAACTAGCAATTTTGTAATTTTTAGTTTAAGGTTTTTTCAGAGGTTGTGGTTTGTTTTTTCACATAACTTAAGTATCTTAATTTTGGTTGTAAAAAACTTTGATTATCTGAAAAGGGTGATACTGCTATAAAGTGGATCCAAACTCTGTGTGGTTTTGGCCTACCGTCTCGGAAAATCTTTGAAATGCAAAAATGTTGATTGATGTGAGATATTTTTTTCGAAATTTTTACTTTAAAATTTGGGAAAAGTCGGTTTTATTTTCTATGGCAGAACTTGCTTTTTAAGAACTAGTAACTTTGTAATTTTTAGTTTAAGGTTTTTTCAGAGGTTGTGGTTTGTTTTTTCACATAACTTAAGTATCTTAATTTTGATTGTAAAAAACTTTGATTATCTGAAAAGTTGATTGATACTGCTATATAATGGATCCAAACTGTGTGGTTTTGGCCTACCGTCTGGGTAAAGCTTTGAAATGCAAAAATGTTGATTGATGTGAGATTTTTTTTTCGATATTTTTACTTTAAAAACTCGTTAAAAGTCGGGTTTATTTTCTATGGCAGAACTTGCTTTTTAGGAACTTACTAAGGATGTAATTTTTAGTTTAAGGTTTTTTCAGAGGTTGCGGTTTGTTTTTTCACATAACTTAAGAATCTGAATTTTGGTTGTAAGAAATTTTGATTATCTGAAAAGTTGATTGATACTGCTATAAAGTGGATCCAAACTCTGTGTGGTTTTGGCCTACCGTCTCGGAAAAGCTTTGAAATGCAAAAATGTGGATTGTTGTGAGATTTTTTTTTTCGAAATTTTTACTTTAAAATTTGGGAAAAGTCGGTTTTATTTTCTATGGCAGAACTTGTTTTTTAAGAACTAGTAACTTTGTAATTTTTAGTTTAAGGTATTTTCAGAGGTTGTTTTGTTTTTTCACATAACTTAAGTATCTTAATTTTGGTTGTAAAAAACTTTGATTATCTGAAAAGTTGATTGATACTGCTATAAAATGGATCCAAACTGTGTGGTTTTGGCCTTCCGTCTGGGTAAAGCTTTGAAGTGCAAAAATGTTGATTGATGTTAGATTTTTTTTTTTTCGAAATTTTGATTTTGAGGTTGAGGTTTGTTTTTTTCACATAACCTAGTTATCTTAGATCTGGTTGTATGGAACTTTGTTTATCTGAAAAGTTTTTTCATACTGCTATCAAGTGGATCCAAACTCTGTGTGGTTTTGGTTCCAAACACT
>NW_022996592.1:0-2814 GCF_900245975.1 Drosophila guanche | reverse complement strand
TACCGTCTCGGAAAAGCTTTTAAATGCAAAAATGTGGATTGTTGTGAGATTTTTTTTTTCCAAATTTTGACTTTAAAAACTCGGGAAAAGTCGGGTTTATTTTCTATGGCAGAACTTGTTTTTTAGGAACTTATTAAGGATGTAATTTTTAGTTTAAGGTTTTTTCAGAGGTTGCGTTTTGTTTTTTCACATAACTTAAGTATCTTAATTGTGGTTGTAAAAAATTTTGATTATCTGAAAAGTTGATTGATACTGCTATAAAGTGGATCCAAACTCTGTGTGGTCTTGGCCTACCGTCTCGGAAAAGCTTTTAAATGCAAAAATGTGGATTGTTGTGAGATTTTTTTTTCGAAATTTTGACTTTAAAAACTCGGGAAAAGTTGGTTTTAATTTCTATGGCAGAACTTGTTTTTTAAAGAACTTATTAATGATGTAATTTTTAGTTTAAGGTTTTTTCAGAGGTTGCTGTTTGTTTTTTCACATAACTTAAATATCTTAATTTTGGTTGTTAAAAACTTTAATTATCTGAAAAGCTGATTGATACTGCTATAAAATGGATCCAAAATCTGTGTGGTTTTGGCCCACCGCCTGGGTAAGGATTTGAAATGCAAAAATGTTGATTGATGTGCGATTTTTTTTTTCGATATTCTTACTTTAAAAACTCGGGAAAAGTCGGGTTTATTTTCTATGGCAGAACTTGTTTTTTAGGATCTTATTAAGGATGTAATTTTTAGTTTAAGGTTTTTTCAGAGGTTGCGTTTTGTTTTTTCACATAACTTAAATATCTTACTTTTGGTTGAAAAAAACTTTAATTATCTGAAAAGTTGATTGATACTGCTATAAAATGTATCCAAACTCTGTGTGGTTTTGGCCTACCGTCTCGGTTAAGCTTTGAAATGCAGAAATGCTTATTGTTGTGAGATTTTTTTTTTCGAAATTTTTACTTTAAAAACTCGAGAAAAGTCGGGTTTATTTTCTATGGCAGAACCTTTTTTTTAAGAACTTATTAAGGAAGTAATTTTTAGTTTAAAGTTTTTTTTTAGATGTTGCGGTTTGTTTTTTTTTCATAACTTAAGTATCTTCTAATCTGGTTGCAAAAAACTTTGATTATCTGAAAAGTTGATTGATTCTGCTATAAAATGGATCCAAACTCTGTGTGGTTTTGGCCTACCGTCTAGGTAAAGCTTTGTAATGCAAAATTGTTGATTGTTGTGAGATTTTTTTTTTCCAAATTTTGACTTTAAAAACTCGGGAAAAGTCGGGTTTATTTTCTATGGCATAACTTGTTTTTTAAGAACTTATTAAGGAAGTTATTTTAAGTTTCATGTTTTTTCAGAGGTTGCGGTTTGATTTTTCACATAACTTAAGTATCTTAATTTTGGATGTAGAAAACTTTGAGTACTTGAAAAGTCGCTTTTATTTTCTATGGCAGAACTTGTTTTTTAAGAACTAGCAATTTTGTAATTTTAGTTTAAGGTTTTTTCAGAGGTTGCGGTTCGTTTTTTCACATAACTTAAGTATCTTAATTTTGGTTGTAAAAAATTTTCATTATCTGAAAAGTTGATTGATACTGCTATAAAGTGGATCCAAACTCTGTGTGGTCTTAGCCTACCGTCTCGGAAAAGCTTTTAAATGGAAAAATGTGGATTGTTGTGAGATTTTTTTTTCGAAATTTTGACTTTAAAAACTCGGGAAAAGTCGGGTTTATTTTCTATGGCAGAACTTGTTTTTTAGGAACTTATTAAGGATGTCATTTTTAGTTTAAGGTTTTTTCAGAGGTTGCGTTTTGTTTTTTCACATAACTTAAATATCTTAATTTTGGTTGTAAAAAACTTTAATTATCTGAAAAGCTGATTGATACTGCTATAAAATGGATCCAAACTCTGTGTGGTTTTGGCCTACCGTCTCTGTTAAGCTTTAAAATGCAAAAATGCTTATTGCTGTGAGATTTTTTGTTTTCGAAATTTTTACTTTAAAAACTCAAAAAAAGTCGGGTTTATTTTCTATGGCAGAACTTTTTTTTAAGAACTTATTAAGGAAGTAATTTTTAGTTTAAGGTTTTTTTTAGAGGTTGCGGTTTGTTTTTTTTTTCATAAATTAAGTATTTTTGATCTGGTTGCAAAAAACTTTGATTTTTTGAAAAGTTGATTGATTCTGCTATAAAATGGATCTAAACTCTGTGTGGTTTTGGCCTACCGTCTAGGTAAAGCTTTGTAATGCAAAATTGTTGATTGTTGTGAGATTTTTTCAGAGGTTGCGGTTTGTTTATCTTAATTTTGGTTGTAAAAAACGTTGATTATCGGAAAAATTGATTGATACTGCTATAAAATGGATCCAAACTGTTTGTGGATTTGGCCTACCGCCTGGGTAAGGATTTGAAATGCAAAAATGTTGATTGATGTGAGATTTTTTTTTCGATATTCTTACTTTAAAAACTCGGGAAAAGTCGGGTTTATTTTCTATGGCAGAACTTGTTTTTTAGGATCTTATTAAGGATGCAATTTTTAGTTTAAGGTTTTTTCAGATAACTTAAATATCTTACTTTTGGTTGTAAAAAACTTTAATAATCTGAAAAGTTGATTGATACTGCTATAAAATGGATCCAAACTCTGTGTGGTGTGAAGGTTGCAGACCAAAAACAAAAGGTTAGAATGTCTGTTTGTTTTTGGGGAACAGTCTTCTAATTTTATCAAGAAAATATTGAACCTCCCCCACTGTACGCATTCCAGCGAGAGCCCACATGCAAGATCAGAAGCTGTTATCTTGAAAAGCTCTCTCTTTCGAAATTGCATGTGCGAGCACCGTTCACATGTG
>NW_022996591.1:0-2824 GCF_900245975.1 Drosophila guanche | reverse complement strand
CCCGACTTTTCCCGAGTTTTTAAAGTAAAAATATCGAAAAAAAAAATCTCACTTCAATCAACATTTTTGCATTTCAAAGCTTTACCCAGACGGTAGGCCAAAACCACACACAGTTTGGATCCTTTTTATAGCAGAATCAATCAACTTTTCAGATAATCAAACTCTTCTGCAACCAGATCTTAGATACTTCAGTTATGTGAAAAAAACAAACCGCAACCTCTGAAAAAACATAAAACAAAAAATTACAAAATTGTTAGTTCTTAAAAAACAAATTCTTCCATAGCAAATAAACCCGACTTTTCCCGAGTTTTTAATGTCAAAATTTCGAAAAAAAAAATCTCACAACAATCAACATTTTTGCATTTCAAAGCTTTTCCGAGACGGTAGGTCAAACCAACAAACAGTTTGGATTTATTTTATAGCAGTATCAATCAACTTTTCAGATAATCAAGATTTTTACAACGAAAATTAAGATACTTAAGTTATGTGAAAAAACAAACCGCAACCTCTGAAAAAACCTTAATCTTAAAATTACTTCCTTAATAAGTTCTTAAAAAACAAGTTCTGGCATAGAAAATAAACCCGACTTTTCCCGAGTTTTTAAAGTCAAAATTTCGAAAACAAAAAATCTCACAAAAACCAAATTTTTTGCATTTCAAAGCTTTACCCAGACGGTAGGCCAAAACCACATCGATTTTGGATCCATTTTATAGCAGTATCAATCAACTTTTCAGATAATCAAAGTTTTTTGCAACCAGATCTTACATACTTAAGTTATGTGAAAAAACAAACCGCAACCTCTGCAAAAACCTTAAACTAAAAATTACTTCCTTAATAAGTTTCTAAAAAACAAATTCTGCCATAGAAAATAAAACCGACTTTTCCCGAGTTTTTAAAGTAAAAATATCGAAAAAAAAAATCTCTTATCAATCAACATTTTTGAATTTCAAAGCTTTTCCGAGACGGTAGGCCAAAACCACACGGAGCTTGATCCATTTTATAGCAGTAGCAATCAACTTTTCAGATAATCAAAGTTTTTTACAACCAAAATTAAGATACTTAAGTTATGTGAAAAAACAAAGCGCAACTTCTGAAAAAACCTTAAACTAAAAATTACAAAAATACTGGTTCTTAAAATTCAAGTTCTGGCATAGAAAATAAAACCGACTTCTCCCGAGTTTTTAAAGTAAAAATTTCGAAAAAAAATCTTACAACAATCCACATTTTTGCATTTTAAAGCTTTTCCGAGACGGTAGGCCAAAACCACACAGAGTTTGGATCCATTTTATAGCAGTATCAATCAACTTTTCAGATAATCAAAGTTTTTTGCAACCAGATCTAAGATACTTAAGTTATGTAAAAAAACAAACCGCAACCTCTGCAAAAACCTTAAACTAAAAATTACATCCTTAAAAAGGTCCTAAAAAACAAGTTCTGCCATAGAAAATAAACCCGACTTTTCCCGAGTTTTTAAAGTAAAAATATCGAAAAAAAAAATCTTACTTCAATCAACATTTTTGCATTTCAAAGCTTTACCCAGACGGTAGGCCAAAACCACACACAGTTTGGATCCTTTTTATAGCAGTATCAATCAATTTTTCAGATAATCAAGATTTTTTACAACGAAAATTAGGATACTTAAGTTATGTGAAAAAACAAACCGCCACCTCTGAAAAAACCTTAAACTTAAAATTACTTCCTTAATAAGTTCGTACAAAACAAGTTCTGGCATAGAAAATAAAACCGACTTTTCCCGAGTTTTTAAAGTCAAAAATTCGTAAAATATACCTCACAAAAATCAACATTTTTGCATTTCAAAGCTTTACCCAGACGGTAGGCCAAAACCACACAGAGTTTGGATACATTTTGCAGCAGAATCAATCAGCTTTTCAGATAAACAAAGTTTTTTGCAACCAGATCATAGATACTTAAGTTATGTGAAAAAACAAACCGCAACCTCTGAAAAAACCTTAAACTAAAAATAACTTCCTTAATAAGTTTCTAAAAAGCAAGTTCTGCCATAGAAAATAAACATGACTTTTCCCGAGTTTTTAAAGTAAAAATATCAAAAAATTTTTCCGAGACGGTAGGTCAAAACCACACAGAGTTTGGATCAATTTTATACCAGTAGCAATCAACTTTTCAGATAATCAAAGTTTTTTACAACCAAAATTAAGATACTTAAGTTATGTGAGAAAACAAACCGCAACCTCTGAAAAAACCTTAAACTAAAATTACTTCCTTAATAAGTTCTTAAAAAACAAGTTCTGCCATAGAAAATAAAACCGACTTTTCCCGAGTTTTTAAAGTCAAAAATTCGTAAAATATACCTCACAACAATCAACATTTTTGCATTTCAAAGCTTTACCCAGACGGTAGGCCAAAACCACACAGAGTTTGGATCCATTTTACAGCAGAATCAATCAGCTTTTCAGATAATCAAAGTTTTTTTGCAACCAGATCTTAGATACTTAAGTTATGTAAAAAAAACAAACCGCAACCTCTGAAAAAACATTAAATAAAAAATTAAAAAATTGTTAGTTCTTAAAAAACAATTTCTGCCATAAAAAATAAACCCGACTTTTCCCGAGTTTTTAAAGTCAAAAATTCGTAAAATATACCTCACAGAAATCAACATTTTTGCATTTCAAAGCTTTACCCAGACGGTAGGCCAAAACCACACAGAGTTTGGATCCATTTTACAGCAGAATCCATCAGCTTTTCAGATAATCAAAGTTTTTTTGCAACCAGATCTTAGATACTTAAGTTATGTAAAAAAAACAAACCGCAACCTCTAAAAAAACATTAAATAAAAAATTACAAA
>NW_022996590.1:0-2824 GCF_900245975.1 Drosophila guanche | reverse complement strand
TCTTAAAAAACAAGTTCTGGCATAGAAAATAAAACCGACTTCTCCCGAGTTTTTAAAGTAAAAATTTCGAAAAAAAATCTCACAACAATCCACATTTTTGCATTTCAAAGCTTTTCCGAGACGGTAGGCCAAAGTCACACAGAGTTTGGATCCATTTTATAGCAGTATCAATCAACTTTTCAGATAATCAAAGTTTTTTGCAACCAGATCTAAGATACTTAAGTTATGTAAAAAAAAAACCGCAACCTCTGCAAAAACCTTAAACTAAAAATTACAACCTTAATAAGTTCCTAAAAAACAAGTTCTGCCATAGAAAATAAACCCGACTTTTCCCCAGTTTTTAAAGTAAAAATATCGAAAAAAAAGAATCTCACATCAATCAACATTTTAGCATTTCAAAGCTTTACCCAGACGGTAGGCCAAAACCACAAACAGATTGGATCCATTTTATAGCAGTATCAATCAACTTTTCAGATAATCAAAGTTTTTTGCAACCAGATCTAAGATACTTAAGTTATGTAAAAAAACAAACCGCAACCTCTGAATAAACCTTAAACTAAAAATTACAAAATTGATAGTTCCTAAAAAACAAGTTCTGCCGTAGAAAATAAACCCGACTTTTCCGAAGTTCTTAAAGTCAAAATTTTGGGAAAAAAAAATCTCACAACAATCATTATTTTTGCATTTTAAAGCTTTACCCAGACGTTAGGCCAAAACCACAAACAGTTTGGATCCATTTTATAGCAGTATCAATCAACTTTTCAGATAATCAAGATTTCTTACAACCAAAATTAAGATACTTAAGTTATGTGAAAAAACAAACCGCAACCTCTGAAAAAACCTTAAACTTAAAATTACTCCCTTAATAAGTTCTTACAAAACAAGTTCTGCCATAGAAAATAAACCCGAGTTTTTAAAGTCAAAATTTCGTACAAAATACCTCACAAAAATCAACATTTTTGCATTTTGAAGCTTTACCCAGACGGTAGGCTAAAACCACAAAGAGTTTGGATCCATTTTATAGCAGAATCAATCAAATTTTCTGATAATCAAAGTTTTTTGCAACCAGATCTAAGATGCTTAAGTTATGTAAAAAAACAAACCGCAACCTCTGAAAAAACCTTAAACTTAAAATAACTTCCTTAATAAGTTCTTAAAAAACAAGTTCTGCCATAGAAAATAAACCCGAGTTTTCAAAGTCAAAATTTCGTACAAAATACATCACAAAAATCAACATTTTTGCTTTTCAGAGCTTTACTTAGACGGTAGGTCAAAACCACACAGAGTTTGGATCCAGATAATCAAAGTTTTTTACAAGCAAAATTAGGATACTTAAGTTATGTGAAAAAACAAACCGCAACCTCTGAAAAAACCTTAAACTTAAAATAACTTCCTTAATAAGTTCCTAAAAAAACAGGTTCTGCCATAGAAAATAAAACCGACTTTTCCCAAGTTTTTAAAGTCAAAATTTCGAAAAAAAAATCTCACAAAAATCAACATTTTTGCATTTTAAAGCTTTACCCAGACGGTAGGCCAAAACCACACAGAGTTTGGATCCATTTTACAGCAGTATCAATCAACGTTTCATAAAATCAAAGTTTTTTGCAACCAGATCTAAGATACTTAATTTATGTGAAAAAACAAACCGCAACCTCTGAAAAAACCTTAAACTTAAAATTACTTCCTTAATAAGTTCTTAAAAAACAACTACTGCCATAGAAAATAAACCCGAGTTTTCAAAGTCAAAATTTCGTACAAAATACATCACAAAAATCAACATTTTTGCATTTTAAAGCTTTACTTAGACGGTAGGCCAAAACCACACAGAGTTTGGATCCATTTTATGACAGAATCAATCAACTTTTCAGATAATCAAAGTTTTTTGCAACCCGATCTAAGATACTTAAGTTATGTGAAAAAACAAACCGCAACCTTTGAGGAAACCTTAAACTAAAAATAACATCCCTAATAGGTTCCTAAAAAACAAGTTCTGCTATAGAAAATAAACCCGACTTTTCCCGAGTTTTTAAAGTAAAAATATCGAAAAGATAAATCTCACATCAATCAACATTTTTGCATTTCAAAGCTTTTTCGAGACGGTAGGCCAAAACCACACAGAGTTTGGATCCGTTTTATAGCAGTATCAATCAACTTTTCAGATAATCAAAGTTTTTTACAACCAAAATTAAGATACCTAAGTTATGGGAAAAAACAAACCGCAACCTCTGAAAAAACTTTAAACTCAAAATTACATCCTTAATAAGTTTCTAAAAAAACAAGTTCTGCCATAGAAAATAAACCCGACTTTTCCCGAGTTTTTAAAATAAAAATTTCGAAAACAAAAAATCTCACAACAATCAACATTTTTGCATTTCAAAGCTTTTCCGAGATGGTAGGCCAAAACCACAAACAGTTTGGATCCATTTTATAGCAGTATCAATCAACTTTTCAGATAATCAAAGTTTTTTACAACCAAAATTAAGATACTTAAGTTATGTGAAAAAACAAACCGCAACCTCTGAAAAAACCTTAAACTTAAAATTACTTACTTACCTAGTTCTTAAAAAACAAGTTCTGCCATGGAAAATAAACCCGAGTTTTTAAAGTCAAAATTTCGTACAATATACCTCACAAAAATCAACATTTTTGCATTTGAAAGCTTTACCCAGGCGGTAAGCCGAAACCACACAGAGTTTGGATCCATTTTATAGCAGTATCAATCAACTTTTCAGATAATCAAAGCTTTTTGCAACCCGATCTAAGATACTTAAGTTATGTGAAAAAACAAACCGCAACCTTTGAAGAAACCTTAAACTAAAAATAA
>NW_022996589.1:0-2825 GCF_900245975.1 Drosophila guanche | reverse complement strand
CCACACAGAGTTTGGATCCATTTTATAGCAGAATCAATCAACTTTTCAGATAATCAAAGTTTTTTACAACCAAAATTAAGATACTTAAGTTATGTGAAAAACCAACCGCAACATCTGAAAAAACCTTAAACTAAAAATTACAAAATTACAAGTTCTTAAAAAACAAGTTCTGCCATAGAAAATAAAACCGACTTTTCCCTAGTTTTTAAAGTCAAAATTTCGAAAAAAAAAAAATCTCACAACAATCAACATTTTTGCATTTCAAAGCTTTTCTGAGACGGTAGGCCAAAACCACAAACAGTTTGGATCCATTTAATAGCAGTATCAATCAACTTTGTAGATAATCAAGGTTTTTTACAACCAAAATTAAGATACTTAAGTTATGTGAAAAAACAAACCGCAATCTATGAAAAATCAAAGTAATCAAAGTTCTTTACAACCAGGTCTAAGATGGTTAAGTTATGTGAAAAAACAAACCGCTACTTCTAAAAAACCTTAAACAAAAAAGTAACAAACTTTGAAAATTTTTAAAAGAAAAGTTCTTCCATAGAAAATAAACCCGACTTTTCCCGAATTTTTAAAGTCACATGTTTGCATTTAAAAGCTTTACCCAGATGGTAGGCCAAAACCACACAGAGTTTGGATCCATATTATAGCAGTATCAATCAACTTTTCAGATAATCAAAGTTTTTTACAACCACAATTAAGATACTTAAGTTATGTAAAAAAACAAACCGCAACCTCTGAAAAAACCTTAAACTTAAAATTACTTTCTTAATAAGTTCTTAAAAAACAAGTTCTGCCATAGAAAAAAACCCGAGTTTTTAAAGTCAAAATTTCGTACAAAATACCTCACAAAAATGACCATTTTTGCATTTTAAAGCTTAACCCAGACGGTAGGCCAAAACCACCAAAACCACCACAGAGAGTTTGGATCCATTTTATAGCAGAATCAATCAACTTTTCAGATAATCAAAGTTTTTTACAACCAAAATTAAGATACTTAAGTTATGTGAAAAACCAACAGCAACATCTGAAAAAACCTTAAAATAAAAATTACTTCCTTAATAAGTTCCTAAAAAACAAGTTCTGCCAAAGAAAATAAACCCAACTTTTCNAATCAACTTTTCAGATAATCAAAGTTTTTTACAACCACAATTAAGATACTTAAGTTATGTAAAAAAACAAACCGCAACCTCTGAAAAAACCTTAAACTTAAAATTACTTTCTTAATAAGTTCTTAAAAAACAAGTTCTGCCATAGAAAAAAACCCGAGTTTTTAAAGTCAAAATTTCGTACAAAATACCTCACAAAAATTACCATTTTTGCATTTTAAAGCTTAACCCAGACGGTAGGCCAAAACCACAGAGAGTTTGGATCCATTTTATAGCAGAATCAATCAACTTTTCAGATAATCAAAGTTTTTTACAACCAAAATTAAGATACTTAAGTTATGTGAAAAACCAACAGCAACATCTGAAAAAACCTTAAAATAAAAATTACTTCCTTAATAAGTTCCTAAAAAACAAGTTCTGCCAAAGAAAATAAACCCAACTTTTCCCGAGTTTTTAAAGTAAAAATATCGAAAAAAAAATCTCACATCAATCAACATTTTTTCATTTTAAAGCTTTTCCGAGACGGTAGGCCAGAACCACACAGAGTTTGGATCCATTTTATAGCAGAATCAATCAACTTTTCAGATAATCAAAGTTTTTTTGCAACCAGATCTAAGATACTTAAGTTATGAAAAAAAAACAAACCGCAAGCTCTAAAAAAAACCTTAAACTAAAAATTACTTCCTTAATAAGTTCTTAAAAGAAAAGTTCTTCCATAGAAAATAAGCCCGACCTTTAGCGAATTTTTAAAGTAAAAATTTCGAAAACAAAAAATCTCACAACAATAAGCATTTTTGCATTTCAAAGCTTAACCGAGACGGTAGGCCAAAACCACTCAGAGTTTGGATCCATTTT
Organism: Drosophila guanche; assembly: GCF_900245975.1. Lineage (NCBI taxonomy): Eukaryota > Metazoa > Arthropoda > Insecta > Diptera > Drosophilidae > Drosophila > Drosophila guanche. Next base: position 855 of record NW_022996589.1, on the reverse strand, counting down.
ATAGCAGTATCAATCAACTTTTCAGATAATTAAAGTTTTTTTTTAACCAAAATTAAGATATTTAAGTTATGTGAAAAAACAAACCGCAACCTCTGAAAAAACCTTAAACTTAAAATTACTTTCTTAATNGTTCTTAAAAGAAAAGTTCTTCCATAGAAAATAAGCCCGACCTTTAGCGAATTTTTAAAGTAAAAATTTCGAAAACAAAAAATCTCACAACAATAAGCATTTTTGCATTTCAAAGCTTAGCCGAGACGGTAGGCCAAAACCACACAGAGTTTGGATCCATTTTATAGCAGTATCAATCAACTTTTCAGATAATCAAAGTTTTTTACAACCACAATTAAGATACTTAAGTTATGTAAAAAAACAAACCGCAACCTCTGAAAAAACCTTAAACTTAAAATTACTTTCTTAATAAGTTCTTAAAAAACAAGTTCTGTCATAGAAAAAAACCCGAGTTTTTAAAGTCAAAATTTCGTACAAAATACCTCACAAAAATGACCATTTTTGCAGTTTAAAGCTTAACCCAGACGGTAGGCCAAAACCACAGAGAGTTTGGATCCATTTTATAGCAGAATCAATCAACTTTTCAGATAATCAAAGTTTTTTACAACCAAAATTAAGATACTTAAGTTATGTGAAAAACCAACAGTAACATCTGAAAAAACCTTAAAATAAAAATTACTTCCTTAATAAGTTCCTAAAAAACAAGTTCTGCCAAAGAAAATAAACCCAACTTTTCCCGAGTTTTTAAAGTAAAAATATCGAAAAAAAAATCTCACATCAATCAACATTTTTTCATTTTAAAGCTTTTCCGAGACGAAGGGCCAGAACCACACAGAGTTTGGATCC
>NW_022996588.1:0-2826 GCF_900245975.1 Drosophila guanche | reverse complement strand
TAAGAAATTATTAAGGATGTAACTTTTAGCTTAAGGTTTTTTCAGAGGTTGCGGTTTGTTTTTTCACATAACTTAAGTATCTTAATGTTGGTTGTAAAAAACTTTGATTATCTGAAAAGTTGATTGATACTGCTATAAAATGGATCCAAACTCTGTGTGGTTTTGGCCTACCGCCTGGGTAAAGCTTTGAAATGCAAAATTGTTGATAGTTGGGAGATTTTTTTTTTCGAATTTATGACTTTAAAATCTCGGGAAAAGTCGGGTTTAGTTTCTATGGCAGAACATGTTTTTTAAGAACTTATTAAGGATGTAATTTTTAGTTTAAGGTTTTTTTCAGAGGTTGGGGTTTGTTTTTTTCACATAACTTAAATATCTTAGATCTGGTTGTAAAAAACTTTGATTATCTGAAAAGTTGATTGATGCTGCTATGAAGTGGATCCAAACTGTGTGTGGTTTTGATCTACCGTCTTGGAAAAGCTTTGAAATGCTAAAATGTTGATTGTTGTGAGATTTTATTTTATCAAAATGTTGACTTTAAAATCTCGGGAAAAAGTCGGGTTTATTTTCTATGGCTTAACTTGTTTTTCAAGAACTTATTAAGGATTTAATTTTTAGTTTAAGGTTTTTTCAGAGGTTGGGGTTTGTTTTTTCACATAACTTAAGTATCTTAATTTTGGTTGTAAAAACTTTGATTATCTGAAAAGTTGATTGATACTGCTATAAAATGGATACAAACTCTGTGTGGTTTTGGCCTACCGTCTGGGTAAAGCTTTGAAATGCAAAAATGTTGATAGTCGGAAGTTTTTTTTTTCGAAATTTTGACTTTAAAAACTCGGGAAAAGTCAGGTTTCTTTTCAATGGCAGAATTTGTTTTTTAAGAACTTATTAAGTATGTAATTTTTAGCTTAAGGTTTTTTCAGAGGTAGGGGTTTGTTTTTTCACATAACTTAAGTATCATAATTTTGGTTATAAAAACTTTGATTATCTGAAAAGTTGATTGAAACTGCTATAAAATGGATCCAAATTCTGTGTGGTTTTGGCCTACCGTCTCGGAAAGCCATTGAAATGCAATAATGATGATTGTTGTGAGATTTTTAGTTTTTTTGTCGAATTTTTGACTTTAAAAACTCGGGAAAAGTCAGGTTTATTTTTTATGGCAGAACAAGTTTTTTAAGAACTTATTAAGGATGTAATTTTTAGCTTAAGGTTTTTTCAGAGGTTGGGGTTTGATTTTTCACATAACTTAAGTATCTTGATTTTGGTTGTAAAAAACTTTGATTATCTGAAAAGTTTATTGATACTGCTATAAAATGGATCCAAACTCTGTGTGGTTTTGGCCTACCGTCTCGGAAAAACTTTGAAATGCAAATATGTTGATTGTTGTGAGATTTTATTTTATCGAAATTTTGACTTTATAAAGTCGGGAAAAGTCGGGTTTATTTTCTATGGCAGAACTAGTTTTTTAAGAACTTATTAAGGATGTAATTTTTAGTTTAAAGTTTTTTCAGAGGTTGGGGTTTGTTTTTTCACATAACTTAAGTATCTTAATTTTGGTTGTAAAAACTTTGATTATCTGAAAAGTTGATTGATACTGCTATAAAATGGATACAAACTCTGTGTGGTTTTGGCCTACCGTCTGGGTAAAGCTTTGAAATGCAAAAATGTTGATGGTCGGAAGTTTTTTTTTCGAAATTTTGACTTTAAAAACTCGGGAAAAGTCAGGTTTATTTTTTATGGCAGAACTAGTTTTTTAAGAACTTATTAAAGATGTAATTTTTAGCTTAAGGTTTCTTCAGAGGTTGAGGTTTGATTTTTCACATAACTTAAGGATCTTGATTTTGGTTGTAAAAAACTTTGATTATCTGAAAAGTTGATTGATACTGCTATAAAATGGATCCAAACTCTGTGTGGTTTTGGCCTACCGTCTCGGAAAAGCATTGAAATGCAATAATGATGATTGTTGTGAGATTTTTTTTTTGTCGAATTTTTGACTTTAGAAACTTGGGAAAACTCGGGTCTATTTTCTATGGCAGAACTTGTTTTTTTAAGAAATTATTAAGGATGTAACTTTTAGCTTAAGGTTTTTTCAGAGATTGGGGTTTGATTTTTCACATAACTTAAGTATCTTGATTTTGGTTGTAAAAAACTTTGATTATCTGAAAAGTTTATTGATACTGCTATAAAATGGATCCAAACTCTGTGTGGTTTTGGCCTACCGTCTTGGAAAAGCTTTGAAATGCTAAAATGTTGATTGTTGTGAGATTTTATTTTATCAAAATGTTGACTTTAAAATCTCGGGAAAAAGTCGGGTTTATTTTCTATGGCATAACTTGTTTTTCAAAAACTTATTAAGGATGTAATTTTTAGTTTAAAGTTTTTTCAGAGGTTGCGGTTTGTTTTTTTCACATAACTTAAGTATCTTAATGTTGCTTGTAACAAACTTTGATTATCTGAAAAGTTGATTGATACTGCTATAAAAAGGAACCAAACTCTGTGTGGTTTTGGCCTACCACCTTGGTAAAGCTTTGAAATGCAACAATTTTGATAGTTGGGAGATTTTTTTTTTCTTTCGAATTTTTGACTTTAAAATCTCGGGAAAAGTCGGGTTTAGTTTCTATGGCAGAACATGTTTTTTAAGAACTTATTAAGGATGTAATTTTTAGTTTAAGGTTTTTTTCAGAGGTTGGGGTTTGTTTTTTCACATAACTTAAGTATCTTAATTTTGGTTGTAAAAAACTTTGATTAGCTGAAAAGTTGATTGATGCTGCTATGAAGTGGATCCAAACTGTGTGTGGTTTTGGTCTACCGTCTTGGAAAAGCTTTGAA
>NW_022996587.1:0-2830 GCF_900245975.1 Drosophila guanche | reverse complement strand
TGTGGCAGAACTTGTTTTTTAAGAACTTATTAAGGATGTAATTTTTAGTTTAAGGTTTTTTTAGAAGTAGCGATTTGTTTTTTCACATAACTTAAGTATCTTAGATCTAGTTGCCAAGAACTTTGATTATCTGAAAAGTTGATTGATACTGCTATAAAGTGGATCCAAACTCTGTATGGTTTTGGCCTACAGTCTGGGTGAAGCTTTTAAATGCAATAATGTTGATTGTTGTGAGATTTTTATTGTCGAAATTTTGACTTTAAAAACTCGGGAAAAGTCGGGTTTATTTTCTATGGCAGAACTTGTTTTTTAAGAACTTATTAAGGATGTAATTTTCAGTTTAAGGTTTTTTTAGAAGTGGCGGTTTGTTTTTTCACATAACTTAAGTATCTTAGATCTGGTTGCAAAGAACTTTGATTATCTGAAAAGTTGATTGATACTGCTATAAAGTGGATCCAAACTGTGTGTGGTTTTGGCCTACCGTCTGGGTAAAGCTTTGAAATGCAAAAATGTTGATTGTTGTGAGATTTTTATTGTCGAAATTTAGACTTTAAAAACTCGGGAAGAGTCGGGTTTATTTTCTATGCCAGAACTTGTTTTTTAAGAACTTATTAAGGATGTAATTTTCAGTTTAAGGTTTTTTAGAAGTAGCGGTTTGTTTTNAGTTTAAGGTTTTTTTAGAAGTAGCGGTTTGTTTTTTCACATAACTTAAGTATCTTAGATCTGGTTGCAAAGAACTTTGATTATCTGAAAAGTTGATTGATGCTGCTATGAAGTGGATCCAAACTGTGTGTGGTTTTGGCCTACCGTCTCTGAAAAGCTTTGAAATGCAAAAATGTTTATTTTTATTAATGTATTTTTTAGGAAATTTTGACTTTAAAACTCGGGAACAGTCGGGTTTATTTTCTATGGCAGAACTTTTCTTTTAAGAATTTTCAAAGTTTGTACTTTTCCGTTTAAGGTTTTTTTTAGAAGTAGCGGTTTGTTTTTTCACATAACCTAAGTATCTTAGATCTGATTGTAAAGAACTTTGATTATCTGAAAAGTTGATTGATACTGCTATAAAATGGATCCAAACTGTGTGTGGTTTTGGCCTACCGTCTGGGTAAAGCTTTGAAATGCAAAAATGTTGATTGTTGTGAGATTTTTATTGTCGAAAATTTGACTTTAAAAACTCGGGAAGAGTCGGGCTTATTTTCTATGGCAGATCTTTTCCTATAAGAATTTTTAAAGTTTGTACATTTTTGTTTAAGGTTTTTTTTAGAAGTATCGGTATGTTTTTTCACATAACTTAAGTATCTTAGATCTGGTTGCAAAGAACTTTGATTATCTGAAAAGTTGATTGATGCTGCTATGAAGTGGATCCAAACTGTGTGTGGTTTTGGCCTACCGTCTCTGAAAAGCTTTGATGTGCAAAAATGATTATTTTTATTAGGGTATTTTTTAGGAAATTTTGACTTTAAAACTCGGGAACAGTCGGGTTTATTTTCTATGGCAGAACTTTTCTTTTAAGAATTTTCAAAGTTTGTACTTTTTTGTTTAAGGTTTTTTCAGAGGTTGCGGTTTGTTTTTTCACTTAACTTAAGTATCTAAGATCTGGTTGCAAAGAACTTTCATTATCTGAAAAGTTGATTGATTCTGCTATAAAGTGGATCCAAACTGTGTGGTTTTGGCCTACCGTCTGGGTAAAGCTTTGAAATGCAAAAATGTTTATTTTTATTAGGGTATTTTTTATTAAATTTTGACTTTAAAAACTCGGGAAGAGTCGGGTTTATTTTCTATGGCAGAACTTGTTTTTTAAGATCTTATTAAGGATGTACTTTTTAGTTTAAGGTTTTTTTAGAAGTAGCGATTTGTTTTTTCACATAGCTTAAGTATCTTAGATCTGGTTGTAAAGAACTTTGATTATCTGAGAAGTTGATTGATACTGCTATAAAGTGGATCCAAACTCTGTATGGTTTTGGCCTACAGTCTGGGTAAAGCTTTTAAATGCAATAATGTTCATTGTTGTGAGATTTTTATTGTCGAAATTTTGACTTTAAAAACTCGGGAAAAGTCGGCTTTATTTTCTATGGCAGAACTTGTTTTTTAAGAACTTATTAAGGATGTAATTTTCAGTTTAAGGTTTTTTTAGAAGTAGCGGTTTGTTTTTTCACATAACTTAGGTATCTTAGATCTGGTTGCAAAGAACTTTGATTATCTGAAAAGTTGATTGATACTGCTATAAAGTGGATCCAAACTGTGTGTGGGTTTGGCCTAACGTCTCGGAAAAGCTTTGAAATGCAAAAATGTGGATTGTTGTGAGGTATTTTTAACGAAATTTTGACATTAAAAACTCAGGAAGAATCGGGTTTATTTTCTATGGCAGATCTTTTCCTATAAGAATTTTTAAAGTTTGTACATTTTTGTTTAAAGTTTTTTTAGAAGTAGCGGTATGTTTTTTCACATAACTTAAGTATCTTAGATCTGGTTGCAAAGAACTTTGATTATCTGAAAAATTGATTGATACTGCTATAAAGTGGATCCAAACTGTGTGTGGTGTTGGCCTACCGTCTGGGTAAAGCTTTGAAATTCAAAAATGTTGATTGTTGTGAGATTTTTTTTTTCCAAATTTTGACTTTAAAAACTCGGGAAGAGTCGGGTTTATTTTCTATGGCAGAACTTGTTTTTTAAGAACTTATTAAGGATGTAATTTTTAGTTTAAGGTTTTTTTAGAAGTAGCGATTTGTTTTTTCACATAGCTTAAGTATCTTAGATCTGGTTGTAAAGAACTTTGATTATCTGAAAAGTTGATTGATACTGCTATAAAGTGGATCCAAACTCTGTATGG
>NW_022996586.1:0-2831 GCF_900245975.1 Drosophila guanche | reverse complement strand
TTTATTTTCTATGGCAGAACTTGTTTTTAAGAACTTATTAAGGAAGTAATTTTTAGTTTAAGGTTTTTTCAGACTTTGCGGTTTGTTTTTTCACACAACTTAAGTATCTTAGATCTGGTTGCAAAAAACTTTGATTATCTGAAAAGTTGATTGATACTGCTATAAAATGGATCCAAACTCTGTGTGGTTTTGGCCTACCGTCTGGGTAAAGCTTTGAAATGCAAAAATGTTGATTGTTGTGAGATTTTTTGTTTTCGAAATTTTTACTTTAAAAACTCGGGAAAAGTCGGGTTTATTTTCTATGGCAGAACTTGTTTTTTAAGAACTTATTAAGGAAGTAATTTTAAGTTTAAGGTTTTTTCAGAGGTTGCGGTTTGTTTTTTCACATAACTTAAGTATCTAAGATCTGGTTGCAAAAAACTTGGATTATCTGAAAAGTTGATTGATACTGCTATAAAATGTATCCAAACTCTCTGTGGTTTTGGCCTACCGTCTGGGTAAAGCTTTAAAATGCAAAAATGTTGATTGTTGTGAGATTTTTTTTCGAATTTTTGACTTTAAAAACTCGGGAAAAGTCGGGTTTATTTTCTATGGCAGAACTTGTTTTTTTAAGAACTTATTAAGGATGTAATTTTAAGTTTAAGGTTTTTTCAGAGGTTGCGGTTTGTTTTCACATAACTTAAGTATCTTAGATCTGGTTGTAAAAAACTTTGATTATCTGAAAAGTTGATTGATACTGCTAAAAAATGTATCCAAACTCTGTGTGGTTTTGGCCTACCGTCAGGGTAAACCTTTGAAATGCAAAAATGTTGATTTTTGTGAGGTATTTTTTACGAATTTTTTTAAGTTTAAGGTTTTTTCAGAGGTTGCGGTTTGTTTTTTCACATAACTTAAGTATCTTAGATCTGGTTGTAAAAAACTTTGATTATATGAAAAGTTGATTGTTACTGCTATAAAATTGATCCAAACTCTATGTGGTTTTGGCCTACCGTCTGGGTAAAGCTTTGAAATGCAAAAATGTTGATTGTTGTGAGATTTTTTGTTTTCGAAATTTTGACTTTAAAAACTCGGGAAAAGTCGGGTTTATTTTCTATGCCAGAACTTGTTTTTTTAATAATTTATTAAGGAAGTAATTTTAAGTTTAAGGTTTTTTCAGAGGTTGCGGTTTGTTTTTTCACATAACTTAAGTATCTTAATTTTCCTTGTAAGAAATCTTGATTGTCTGAAAAGTTGATTGATACTGCTATAAAATGGATCCAAACTGTTTGTGGTTTTGACCTACCGTCTCGGAAAAGCTTTGAAATGCAAAAATGTTGATTGTTGTGAGATTTTTTTTTCGAAATTTCGACTTTAAAAACTCGGGAAAAAGTCGGGTTTATTTTCTATGGCAGAACTTGTTTTTTAAGAACTAACAATTTTGTAATTTTTTGTTTAATGTTTTTTCAGAGGTTGCGGTTTGTTTTTTTCAAATAACTTAATTATCTTAGATCTGGTTGTAAAAAACGTTGATTATCTGAAAAGTTTATTGATACTGCTATAAAATGGATCTTAACTCTGTGTGGGTTTGGCCTACCGTCTGGGTTAAGCTTTGAAATGCAAATCTGTTGATATTTGTGAGGTATTTTTTACGAATTTTTGACTTTAAAAACTCAGGAAAAGTCGGGTTTATTTTCTATGCCAGAACTTGTTTTTTAAGAACTTATTAAGGAAGTTATTTTAAGTTTAAGGTTTTTACAGAGGTTGCGGTTGGTTTTTTCACATAACTTAAGTATCTTAGATCTGGTTGTAAAAAACTTTGATTATCTGAAAAGTTGATTGATACTGCTATAAAATGGATCCAAACTCTGTGTGGTTTTGGCCTACCGTCTGGGTAAAGCTTTGAAATGCAAAAATGTTGATTTTTGTGAGGTATTTTTGACGAATTTTTGACTTTAAAAACTCGGGAAAAGTCGGGTTAATTTTCTATGGCAGAACTTGTTTTTTAAGAACTTATTAATAAAGTAATTTTAAGTTTAAGGTTTTTTCAGAGGTGGCGGTTTGTTTTTTCACATAACTTAAGTACCTTAATTTTGGTTGTAAAAAACTATGATTATCTGAAAAGTTGATTGATACTGCTATAAAATGGATCCAAATTCTGTGTGGTTTTGGCCTACAGTCTCGGAAAAGCTTTGAAATTCACAAATGTGGAATGTTGTGAGATTTTTTTTTCGATATTTTTACTTTTTTCAGAAGTTGCGATTTTTTTTCTCACATAACTTAAGTATCTTAATTTTCGTTGTAAAAAACTTTGATTATCTGAAAAGTTGATTGATACTGCTATAAAATTGATCCAAACTCTGTGTGGTTTTGACCTACCGTCTGGGTAAAGCTTTGAAATGCAAAATTTTTGATTGTTGTGAGATTTTTTGTTTTCGAAATTTTGACTTTAAAAACTCGGGAAAAGTCGGGTTTATTTTCTATGCTAGAACTTGTTTTTTTAAAAACTTATTAAGGAAGTAATTTTAAGTTTAAGGTTTTTTCAGAGGTTGCGGTTTGTTTTTTCACATAACTTAAGTATCTTAGATCTGGTTGAAAAAAAAACTTTGATTATCTGAAAAGTTGATTGATACGGGTATAAAATGGATACAAACTCTGTGTGGTTTTGGCCTACCGTCTGGGTAAAGCTTTAAAATGCAAAAATGTTGATTGTTGTGAGATTTTTTTTTCGAAATTTTGACTTTAAAAACTTGGGAAAAGTCGGTTTTATTTTCTATGGCAGAACTTGTTTTTTTAGGAACTTATTAAGGATGTAATTTTTAGTTTAAGGTTTTTTCAGAGGTTGCGGTTTGTTT
>NW_022996585.1:0-2833 GCF_900245975.1 Drosophila guanche | reverse complement strand
TTGTGGTTTAATGTGTTTTCAGAGGTTTCGGTTTGTTTTTTCACATAAGTTAAGTATCTTAGATCTGGTTGCAAAAAACTTTGATTATCTGAAAAGTTGATTGATACTGCTATAAAATGGATCCAAACTCTGTGTGGTTTTGGCCTACCGTCTCGGAAAAGCTTTGAAATGCAAAAATGTGGACTGTTGTGAGATTTTTTTTTTTTAATTTTTACTTTAAAAACTCGGGAGAAGTCGGTTTTATTTTCTATGCCAGAACTTGGTTTTTAAGAACTAGCATTTTTGTAATATTTAGTTTAAGGTTTTTTCAGAGGATGCGGTTTGTTTTTTCACATAACTTAAGTATCTAAGATCTGGTTGCAAAAAACTTTGATTATCAGAAAAGTTAATTGATTCTGCTATAAAATGGATCCAAACTTCGTGTGGTTTTGGCCTACCGTCTCGGAAAAGCTTTGAAATGCAAAAATGTGGACTGTTGTGAGATTTTTTTTTTTTAATTTTTACTTTAAAAACTCAGGAAAAGTCGGGTTTATTTTCTATGCCAGAACTTGTTTTTTAAGAACGTATTAAGGAAGTTATTGTTAGTTTAAGGTTTTTTCAGAGGTTGCGGTTTGTTTTTTCACATAACTTAAGTATCTTAGATCTGGTTGCAAAAAACTTTGATTATCTGAAAAGTTGATTGATTCTGTCATAAAATAAATCCAAACTCTGTGTGGTTTTGACCTACCATCTAAGTAAAGCTTATTAAAGCAAAAATGTTGATTTTTGTGATGTATTTTGTACGAAATTTTGATTTTGAATACTCGGGTTTATTTTCTATGGCAGAACTTGTTTTTTAAGAACTTATTAAGGAAGCAATTTTTAGTTTAAGGTTTTTTCAGAGGTTGCGGTTTGTTTTTTCACATAACTTAAGTATCTTAGATCTGGTTGCAAAAAACTTTGATTATCTGAAAAGTTGATTGATACTGCTGTAAAATGGATCCAAACTCTGTGTGGTTTTGGCCTACCGTCTGGGTAAAGCTTTAAAATGCAAAAATGTTGATTGTTGTGAGATTTTTTTTCCGAAATTTTGACTTTGAAAACTCGTGTTTATTTTCTATGGGAGAACTTGTTTTTTAGGAACTTATTAAGGATGTAATTTTTAGTTTAAGGTTTTTTCAGAGGTTGCGGTTTGTTTTTTTACATAACTTAAGTATCTTAGATCTGGTTGCGAAAAACTTTGATTATCTGAAAAGTAGATTGATACTGCTATAAAATGGATCCAAACTATGTGTGGTTTTGGCCTACCCTCTCGGAAAAGCTTTGAAATGCAAAAATGTGGATTGTTGTGAGATTTTTTTTTTTTTAATTTTTACTTTAAAAACTCGGGAGAAGTCGGTTTTATTTTCTATGCCAGAACTTTTTTTTTAAGAACTAGCATTTTTGTAATTTTTAGTTTAAGGTTTTTTCAGAGGTTGCGGTTTTTTTTTCACATAAGTTAAGTATCTAAGATCTGGTTGCAAAAAACTTTGACTGTCAGAAAAGTTGATTGATTCTGCTATAAAATGTATCAAAACTCTGTGTGGTTTTGGCCTACCGTCTGGGTAAAGCTTTGAAATGCAAAAATGTTGATTTTTGTGAGCTATATTGTACGAAATTTTAACTTTAAAAACTCAGGTTTATTTTCTATGGCAGAACTTGTTTTTTAAGAACTAGGTAGGTAAGTAATTTTAAGTTTAAGGTTTTTTCAGAGGTTGCGCTTTGGTTTTTCACATAACTTAAGTATCTTAATTTTGGTTGTAAAAAACTTCGATTATCTGAAAAATTGATTGCTACTGCTATAAAATGGATCCAAACTCTGTGTGGTTTTGGCCTACCGTCTGGGTAAAGCTTTGAAATGCAAAAATGTTGATTTTTGTGAGATTTTTTTTTACAAATTTTTACTTTAAAAACTCGGGAAAAGTCGGGTTTATTTTCTATGGCAGAACTTGTTTTTTAAGAACTTATTAAGGAAGTAATTTTCAGTTTAAGGTTTTTTCAGAGGTTGCGGTTTGTTTTCTCAAATAACTTAAGTATTTTAATTTTGGTTGTAAAAAACTTTGATTATCTGAAAAGTTGATTGATACTGCTATAAAATGGATCCAAACTGTTTGTGGTTTTGGCCTACCATCTCGGAAAAGCTTTGAAAATCTTAATTTTTGTTGTAAAAAACTTTGATTATCTGAAAAGTTGATTGATACTGCTATAAAATGGATCCAAACTGTTTGTGATTTTTGCCTACCGTCTGGGTAAAGCTTTGAAATGCAAAAATGTTGATTTTTGTGAGATTTTTTTTTACAAATTTTGACTTTAAAAACTCGTTAAAAGTCGGGTTTATTTTCTATGGCAGAACTTGTTTTTTAGGAACTTATTAACGTTGTTATTTTTAGTTTAAGGTTTTTTCAGAGGTTGCGGTTTGTTTTTTTACATAACTTAAGTATCTTAGATCTGGTTGCAAAAAACTTTGATTATCTGAAAATTTGATTGATACTGCTATAAAACGGATCCAAGCTGTTTGTGGTTTTAGCCTACCGTCTAGGAAAAGCTTTGAAAAAAATGTTGATTGTTGTGAGATTTTTTGTTTTCGAAATTTTTACTTTAAAAACTCGGGAAAAGTCGGGTTTATTTTCTATGGCAGAACTTGTTTTTTAAGAACTTATTAAGGAAGTAATTTGTGGTTTAATGTGTTTTCAGAGGTTTCGGTTTGTTTTTTCACATAAGTTAAGTATCTTAGATCTGGTTGCAAAAAACTTTGATTATCTGAAAAGTTGATTGATACTGCTATAAAATGGATCCAAACTCTGTGTGGTTTTGG
>NW_022996584.1:0-2834 GCF_900245975.1 Drosophila guanche | reverse complement strand
AAAAACAAGTTCTGCCATAGAAAATAAACCCGACTTTTCCTGAGTTTTTAAAGTAAACATTTCGAAAACAAAAAATCTCACAACAATCAACATTTTTGCATTTCAACTCCTTACCCAGGCGGTAGGCCAAAACCACAAACAGTTTGGATCCATTTTATAGCAGTATCAATCAACTTTTCAGATAATCAAAGTTTTTACAATCAAAATTATGATACTTCACTTATGTGAAAAAACAAACCGCAACCTCTGAAAAAACCTTAAACTAAAAATTACAAAATTACTAGTTCTTAAAAAAACAAGTTCTGCCATAGAAAAAAAAACCGACTTTTCGCGAGTTTTTAAAGTCAAAATTTCGAAAAAAAAATCTCACAACAATCAACATTTCTGCATTTCAAAGTTTTACCCAGACGGTAGGCCAAAACCACACAGAGTTTGGATCCATTTTATAGCAGTATCAATCAACTTTTCAGATAATCAAAATTTTGTACAACCAAAATTAAGATACTTAAGTTATTTGAGAAAACAAACCGCAACCTCTGGAAAAACCTTAAACTAAAAATTGCTTCCTTAATAAGTTCTTAAAAAAACAAGTTCTGCCATAGAAAATAAAACCGACTTTTCCCGAGTTTTTAAAGTCAAAATTTGGGAAAAAAAATCTCACAACAATCAACAATTTTTCATTACAAAGTTTTACCCAGACGGTAGGCCAAAACCACACAGAGTTTAGATCCATTTTATAGCAGTATCAATCAACTTTTCAGATAATCAAAGATTTTTACAACCAAATTTAAGACTTACTTAAGTTATGTGAAAAAACAAACCGCAACGTCTGAAAAACCTTAAACTTTAAATTACTTCCTTAATAAGTTCTTAAAAAACAAGTTCTGCCAAAGAAAATAAACCCGACTTTTCCCGAGTTTTTAAAGTAAAAATATCGTCCAAAACCACACAGAGTTTGGATCCATTTTATAGCAGTATTAATCAGCTTCTTAGATAATCAAAGTTTTTTGAAACCAGATCTAAGATACTCAAGCTATGTGAAAAAACAAACCGCAACCTCTGAAAAAACCTAAAACTAAAAATTACATCCTTCATAAGTTCTTAAAAAAAAGGTCTACCATAGAAAATAAACCCGACTGTTCACGAGTTTTTAAAGTCAAAGTTTCGAAAAAAAATCTCATAACAATCAACAATTTTGCATTACAAAGCTTTACCCAGGCGGTAGGCCAAACATCATAGAGTTTAGATCCACTTTATAGCCGTATCAATAAACTTTTAAGACAAGATCTAAGACAATTATAGTATGTGAAAAAAACAACAGCTTCCTCTAAAAAACCTTAAACAAAATATAACATACTTTAGAAATTCTTCAAAAAAAGTTCTGCCCTAGAAAATAAACCCGACTTTTCCCGAGTTCTTAAAGTCAAAATTTCGAAAAAAAAAATCTCACAACAATCAACAATTTTGCATTACAATGCTTTACCCAGGCGGTAGGCCAAAACCACAAACAGTTTGGATCCATTTTATGGCAGAATCAATCAACTTTTTAGATAATCAAAGCTTTTTACAACCAAAATTAAGATACTTAAGTTATGTGAAAAAAAAAAACCGCAACCTCTGAAAAAACCTTAAACTGAAAATTACATCCTTAATAAGTTCCTAAAAAACAAGTTTTGCCATAGAAAATAAACCCGACTTTTCCCGAGTTTTTAAAGTAAAAATAGCGAACAAAAAATTTTCACATCAATCAACATTTTTGCATTTGAAAGCTTTATCCAGACGGTAGGCAAAAACCACACAGTTTGGTTCCATTTTATAGCAGTATCAATCAACTTTTCAGATATTCAAAGTTTTTTACAACCAAAATTAAGATACTTAAGTTATGTGAAAAAACAAACCGCAGCCTCTGAAAAAACCTTAAACTAAAAATTACAAAATTACTAGTTCTTAAAAAACAAGTTCTGCCATAGAAAAAAAACCCGACTTTTCCCGAGTTCTTAAAGTCAAAATTTCGAAAAAAAAAATCTCACAACAATCAACAATTTTGCATTACAATGCTTTACCCAGGCGGTAGGCCAAAACCACAAACAGTTTGGATCCATTTTATGGCAGAATTAATCAACTTTTTAGATAATCAAAGCTTTTTACAACCAAAATTAAGATACTTAAGTTATGTGAAAAAAAAAAACCGCAACCTCTGAAAAAACCTTAAACTGAAAATTACATCCTTAATAAGTTCCTAAAAAACAAGTTTTGCCCTAGAAAATAAACCCGACTTTTCCCGAGTTCTTAAAGTCAAAATTTCGAAAAAAAAATCTCACAACAATCAACATTTCTGCATTTTAAAGCCTTACCCAGACGGTAGGCCAAAACCACACAGAGTTTGGATCCATTTTATAGCAGTATCAATCAACTTTTTAGATAATCAAAGCTTTTTACAACCAAAATTAAGATACTTAAGTTATGTGAAAAAAAAAACCGCAACCTCTGAAAAAACCTTAAACTGAAAATTACATCCTTAATAAGTTCCTAAAAAACAAGTTTTGCCATAGAAAATAAACCCGACTTTTCCCGAGTTTTTAAAGTAAAAATAGCGAACAAAAAATTTTCACATCAATCAACATTTTTGCATTTGAAAGCTTTACCCAGACGGTAGGCCAAAACCACACAGAGTTTGGATCCATTTTATAGCAGTATCAATCAACTTTTCAGATAATCAAAGTTTTTTACAACCAAAATTAAGATACTTAAGTTATGTGAAAAAACAAACCGCAACCTCTGAAAAAACCTTAAACTAAAAATTACATCCTTAATAAGTTCCTAAAAAACAAGCT
>NW_022996583.1:0-2835 GCF_900245975.1 Drosophila guanche | reverse complement strand
AATGCAAAAATGTTGATTGTTGTGAGATTTTTTGTTTTCGAAATTTTGACTTTAAAAACTCGGGAAAAGTCGGGTTTATTTTCTATGCCAGAACTTGTTTTTTAAGAACTTATTAGGGAAGTAATTTTAAGTTTAAGGTTTTTTCAGAGGTTGCGGTTTGTTTTTTCACATAACTTAAGTATCTTAATTTTCGTTGTAAGAAATCTTGATTATCTGAAAAGTTGATTGATACTGCTAATAAATGGATCCAAACTCTGTGTGGTTTTGGCCTACCGTCTCGGAAAAGCTTTGAAATGCAAAAATGTTGATTGTTGTGAGATTTTTTTTTTCGAAATTTGTACTTTAAAAACTCGGGTTTATTTTCTATGCCAGAATTTGTTTTTTAAGAACTTATTAAGAAAGTAATTTTAAGTTTAAGGTTTTTTCAGAGGTTGCGGTTTGTTTCTTCACTTAACTTAAGTATCTTAATTTTGTTTGTAAAAAACTTTGATTATCTGAAAAGTTGATTGATACTCGTATAAAATGGATCCAAACTCTGTTTGGTTTTGGCATACCGTCCCGGAAAAGCTTTGAAATTAAAAAATGTGGAATGTTGTGAGATTTTTTTTTTCGATATTTTTAATTTTTTTCATAAGTTGCGGTTTGTTTTCTCACATAACTTAAGTATCTTAAATTTCGTTGTAAAAAACTTTGATTTTCTGAAAAGTTGATTGATCCTGCTATAAAATTGATCCAAACTCTGTGTGGTTTTGGCCTACCGTCTGGGTAAAGCTTTGAAATGCAAAAATGTTGATTGTTGTGAGATTTTTTGTTTTCGAAATTTTGGAAAAGTCGGGTTTATTTTCTATGGCAGAAATTGTTTTTTAAGAACTAACAATTTTGTAATTTTTTGTTCAATGTTTTTTCAGAGGTTGCGGTTTTTTTTTCACATAACTTAAGTATCTAGGATCTGGTTGCAAAAAACGCTGATTATCTGAAAAGTTGATTGATTCTGCTATAAAATGGATCCAAACTATGTGTGGTTTTGGCCTAGCGTCTGGGTAAAGCTTTGAAATGCAAAAATGTTGATTGTTGTGAGATTTTTTGTTTTCGAAATTTTGGAAAAGTCGGGTTTATTTTCTATGGCAGAAATTGTTTTTTAAGAACTAACAATTTTGTAATTTTTTGTTTAATGTTTTTTCAGAGGTTGCGGTTTTTTTTTCACATAATTTAAGTATCTAGGATCTGGTTGCAAAAAACGTTGATTATCTGAAAAGTTGATTGATTCTGCTATAAAATGGATCCAAACTATGTGTGGTTTTGGCCTAGCGTCTGGGTAAAGCTTTGAAATGCAAAAATGTTGATTGTTGTGAGATTTTTTTTTTTGAAATTTGTACTTTAAAAACTCCGGTTTACTTTCTATGCCAGAACTTGTTTTTTTTAAAAACTTATTAAGGAAGTAATTTTAAGTTTAAGGTTTTTTCAGAGGTTGCGGTTTGTTTTTTCATATAACTTAAGTATCTTAATTTTCATTGTAAAAAATCTTGATTATCTGAAAAGTTGATTGATACTGCTATAAAATGGATCCAAACTGTTTGTGGTTTTGACCTACCGTCTCGGAAAAGCTTTGAAATGCAAAAATGTTTATTGTTGTGAGATGTTTTTTTTTCGAAATTTTGACTTTAAAAACTCGGGAAAAGTCGGGTTTATTTTATATGGCAGAAATTGTTTTTTAAGAACTAACAATTTTGTAATTTTTAAGTATCTAGGATCTGGTTGCAAAAAACTTTGATTATCTGAAAAGTTGATTGATACTGCTTTAAAATGGATCCAAACTCTGTGTGTTTTTGGCCTACCGTCTCGAAAAGCTTTGAAATGAAAAAATGTTGATTGTTGTGAGATTTTTTTTTTTCGAAATTTGTACTTTAAAAACTTGGGAAAAGTCGGTTTTATTTTCTATGGCAGAACTTGTTTTTTTAGGAACTTATTAAGGATGTAATTTTTAGTTTAAGGTTTTTTCAGAGGTTGCGGTTTGTTTCTTCACATAACTTAAGTATCTTAATTTTGTTTGTAAAAAACTTTGATTATCTGAAAAGTTGATTGATACTCGTATAAAATGGATCCAAACTCTGTTTGGTTTTGGCATACCGTCCCGGAAAAGCTTTGAAATTCAAAAATGTGGAATGTTGTGAGATTTTTTTTTTCGATATTTTTACTTTTTTCAGAAGTTGCGGTTTGTTTTCTCACATAATTTAAGTATCTTAATTTTCGTTGTAAAAAACTTTGATTATCTGAAAAGTTGATTGATACTGCTATAAAATTGATCCAAACTCTGTGTGGTTTTGGCCTACCGTCTGGGTAAAGCTTTGAAATGCAAAAATGTTGATTGTTGTGAGATTTTATGTTTTCGAAATTTTGACTTTAAAAACTCGGGAAAAGTTGGGTTTATTTTCTATGGCAGAAATTGTTTTTTAAGAACTAACAATTTTGTAATTTTTTGTTTAATGTTTTTTCAGAGGTTGCGGTTTTTTTTTTCACATAACTTAAGTATCTAGGATCTGGTTGCAAAAAACTTTGATTATCTGAAAAGTTTATTGATTCTGCTATAAAATGGATCCAAACTCTGTGTGGTTTTGGCCTACCGTCTGGGTAAAGCCTTCAAATGCAAAAATGTTGATTGTTGTGAGATTTTTTTTTTCGAAATTTGTACTTTAAAAACTCGGGTTTATTTTCTATGCCAGAACTTGTTTTTTTAAAAACTTATTAAGGAAGTAATTTTAAGTTTAAGGTTTTTTCAGAGGTTGCGGTTTGTTTTTTCACATAACTTAAGTATCTTAATTTTCGTTGTAAAAAATC
>NW_022996582.1:0-2837 GCF_900245975.1 Drosophila guanche | reverse complement strand
ACACAGAGTTTGGGTCCATTTTTTAGCTGCATCAATCAGCTATTAAGACAATCAAAGTTTTTTGCAACTACATCTAAGATACTTAAGTTATGTGAAAAAAACAAACCGCAACATCTGAAAAAAACGTAAACTAAAAATTACATCCTTAATAAGTTCTTAAAAAACAAGTTCTGCCAGAGAAAATAAACCCGACTGTTCCCGAGTTTTTAAAGTCAAAATTTCGTACAAAATACCTTAGAAAAATCAACATTTTTGCATTTCAAAACATTACCCAGACGGTAGGCCAAAACCACACAGAGTTTGGACCCACTTCATAGCAGTATCAATCAACTTAACAGATAATCAAAGTTCTTTACAACCAGATCTAAGATACTTAAGTTATGTGAAAAAAATACCTCACAAAAATCAACATTTTTGCATTTCAAAGCATTACCCAGACGGTAGGCCAAAACCACACAGAGTTTGGACCCACTTCATAGCAGGATCAATCAACTTAACAGATAATCAAAGTTCTTTATAACCAGATCTAAGATACTTAAGTTTTGTGAAAAAACAAACCGCAACCTCTGAAAAAACCTTAAACTAAAAATTACATCCTTAATAGATTCTTAAAAAACAAGTTCTGCCGTAGAAAACAAACCCGGCTGTTCCCAAATTCTTAAAGTCAAAATTTCTTAAAAAATACCTCACAAAAATCAACATTTTTGCATTTCAAAGCATTAACCAGACGGTAGGCCAAAACCACGAACAGTTTTGATCCATTTTATAGCAGTATCATTCAACTTTTCAGATAATCAAAGTTTTTTGCAACCAGATCTAAGATACTTTAGTTATGTGAAAAAACAATCCGCTACTTCTAAAAAAACCTTAAACAAAAAGTACAAACTTTGAAAATTCTTAAAAGAAAAGTTCTGCCATAGAAAATAAACCCGACTCTTCCCGAGTTTTTAAAGTCAAAATTTTGTACAAAATACCTTACAAAAATCAACATTTTTGCATTCCATGCCTTTTCCGAGACGGTAGGCCAAAACCACACATAGTTTGGGTCCACTTTTTAGCTGATTGATGCATGATGAGACGGTAGGCCAAAACCACACAGAGTTTGGGTCCATTTTTTAGCTGCATCAATCAGCTATTAGGACAATCAAAGTTTTTTGCAACTACATCTAAGATACTTAAGTTATGTGAAAAAAACAAACCGCAACATCTGAAAAAAACGTAAACTAAAAATTACATCCTTAATAAGTTCTTAAAAAACAAGTTCTGCCACAGAAAATAAACCCGACTGTTCCTGAGTTTTTAAAGTCAAATTTTCGTACAAAATACCTTACAAAAATCAACATTTTTGCATTTCAAAACATTACCCAGACGGTAGGCCAAAACCACACAGAGTTTGGACCCACTTCATAGCAGTATCAATCAACTTAACAGATAATCAAAGTTCTTTACAACCAGATCTAAGATACTTAAGTTATGTGAAAAACAAACCGCAACCTCTGAAAAAACCTTAAACTAAATATTACATCCTTAATAAGTTCTTAAAAAACAAGCTCTGCCGTAGAAAACAAGCCCGACTGTTCCCGAGTTCTTAAAGTCAAAATTTCTTAAAAAATACCTCACAAAAATCAACATTTTTGCATTTCAAAGCATTACCCAGACGGTAGGCACACAGAGTTTGGACCCACTTCATAGCAGTATCAATCAACTTAACAGATAATCAAAGTTCTTTATAACCAGATCTATGATACTTAAGTTTTGTGAAAAAACAAACCGCAACCTCTGAAAAAACCTTAAACTAAAAATTGCATCCTTAATAGATTCTTAAAAAACAAGTTCTGCCGTAGAAAACAAACCCGGCTGTTCCCAAATTCTTAAAGTCAAAATTTCTTACAAAATACCTCACAAAAATCAACAATTTTGCATTGCAATGCTTTACCCAGACGGTAGGCCAAAACCACACAGAGTTTGGATCCACTATATAGCCCTATCAATCTACTTTTCATATAATCAAATTTCTTTACAACCAAAACTTAGATACTTAAGTTATGTGAAAAAACAAACCGCTACTTTAAAAAAAAACTTTAACAAAATATTACAAACTTTGAAAATACTTAAAAGAAAAGTTCTGCCAAAGAAAATAAACCCGACTCTTCCAGAGTTTTTAAAGTCAAAATTTCGTAAAAAATACCTCACAAAAATCAACATTTTTGCATTTCAAAGCTTTACCCAGACGGTAGGCCAAAACCACAAACAGTTTGGATCCATTTTATAGCAGTATCAAACAACTTTTCAGATAATCAAAGTTTTTGCAACCGTTTGTTTTTTTTTTTAAACAAAAAATACAAACTTTGAATATTCTTAAAAGAAAAGTTCTGCCATTTAAAATAAACCCCACTTTTTCCGAGTTTTTAAAGTCAAAATTTCGTAAAAAATACCTAACAAAAATAAACATTTTTGTATTTCAAAGCTTTACCCAGACGGTTGGCCAAAACCACAAACAGTTTGGATCCATTTTATAGCAGTGGCAAATAACTTTTCAGATAATCAAAGTTTTTTGCAACCAGATCTAAGATACTTGAGTTATGTGAAAAAACAAACCGCAACCTCTAAAAAAACCTTAAACAAAAATTACATCTTAAATAAGTTCTTAAAAAACAAGTTCTGCCATAGAAAATAAACCCGACTCTACCCGAGTTTTTAAAGTCAAAATTTCGTACAAAATACCTCACAAAAATCAACAGTTTTGCATTTCAATGCTTTACCCAGAAGGTAGGCCAAAACCACACAGAGTTTGGATCCACTATATAGCTCTATCAATCAACTTTTCAGATAATCAA
>NW_022996581.1:0-2844 GCF_900245975.1 Drosophila guanche | reverse complement strand
AACTAGAAATTTTGTAATTATTAGTTTAAGGTTTTCTCAGAGGTTGCGGTTTGTTTTTTTCACATAACTTAAGTATCTTAATTGTGGTTGTAAAAAGCTTTGATTATCTGAAAAGTTGATTGATACTGCTATAAAATGGATCCAAACTCTGTGTGGTTTTGGCCTACCGTCTCGGAAAAGCTTTGAAATGCAAAAATGTTGATTGTTGTGAGGTATTTTGTACGAAATTTTAACTTTAAAAACTCGAGAAAAGTCGGGTTTATTTTCTACCGTTTTCTATGGCAGAACTTGTTTTTTAAGAACTAGAAATTTTGTAATTATTAGTTTAAGGTTTTTTCAGAGGTTACGGTTTGTTTTTTTCACATAACTTAAGTATCTTAATTTTGGTTGTAAAAAGCTTTGATTATCTGAAAAGTTGATTGATACTGCTATTAAATGGATCCAAACTGTTTGTGGTTTTGGCCTACCGCCTGGGTAAGGATTTGAAATGCAAAAATGTTGATTGATGTGAGAGTTTTTTTCTCGATATTTTAACTTTAAAAACTCGGGAAATGTCGGGTTTATTTTCTACCGTTTTCTATGGCAGAACTTGTTTTTTTAGAACTAGGTATTTTGTAATTTTTAGTTTAAGGTTTTTTCAGAGGTTGCGGTTTGTTTTTTCACATAACTTAAACAAGTCTTAATTTTGGTTCTAAAAAACTTTGATTATCTGAAAAGTTGATTGATACTGCTATAAAATGGATCCAAACTCTGAGTGGTTTTGGCCTACCGTCTGGGTAAAGCTTTGTAATGCAAAATTGTTGATTGTTGTGAGATTTTTTTTGTTCAAATTTTGACTTTAAAAACTCGGGAAAAGTCGGGTTTATTTTCTACCGTTTTCTATGGCAGAACTTGTTTTTTAAGAACTAGCAATTTTGTAATTTTTAGTTTAAGGTTTTTTCAGAGGTTGCGGTTCGTTTTTTCACATAACTTAAGAATCTGAATTTTGGATGTAAAAAATTTTGATTATCTGAAAAGTTGATTGATACTGCTATAAAGTGGATCCAAACTTTGTGTGGTCTTGGCCTACCGTCTCGGAAAGGCTTTGAAATTCAAAAATGTTGATTGTTGTGAGATTTTATTTTTGAAATTTGGACCTTAAAAATTCGTGAAAAGTCGGTTTTATTTTCTATGGCAGAACTTGTTTTTCAGGAACTTATTAAGGAAGTAATTTTTAGTTTAATGTTTTTTCAGAGGTTGAGGTTTGTTTTTTTCACATAACCTAGTTATCTTAGATCTGGTTGTATGGAACTGTGTTTATCTGAAAAGTTTATTCATACTGCTATCAAGTGGATCCAAACTCTGTGTGGTTTTGGTTCCAAACACTTTGTGTTTTTGCTTTACCGTCTGGGAAATATACAGATTTGAAATGCAAAAATGTTGATTTTTGTGAGGTATTTATTACGAAATTTGGACTTTAAAAACTCGGGAAAAGTCGGGTTTATTTTCTACCGTTTTCTGTGGCAGAACTTGTTTTTTAAGAACTAGAAATTTTGTAATTATTAGTTTAAGGTTTTTTCAGAGGTTGCGGTTTGTTTTTTTCACATAACTTAAGTATCTTAATTGTGGTTGTAAAAAGCTTTGATTATCTAAAAAGTTGATTGATACTGCTATAAAATGGATCCAAACTCTGTGTGGTTTTGGCCTACCGTCTGGGTAAAGCTTTGAAATGCAAAAACGTTGATTGTTGTGAGATTTTTTGTTTTCGAAATTTTTACTTTAAAAACTCGGGAAAAGTCGGTTGTATTTTTTATGGCAGAACTTGTTTTTTTTTAACTAGATATTTTGTAATTTTTAGTTTAAGGTTTTTTCAGAGGTTGCGGTTTGTTTTTTCACATAACTTAAACAAGTCTTAATTTTGGTTCTAAAAAACTTTGATTATCTGAAAAGTTGATTGATACTGCTATAAAATGGATCCAAACTCTGAGTGGTTTTGGCCTACCGTCTGGGTAAAGCTTTGTAATGCAAAATTGTTGATTGTTGTGAAATTTTTTTTGTTCAAATTTTGACTTTAAAAACTCGGGAAAAGTCGGGTTTATTTTCTACCGTTTTCTATGGCAGAACTTGTTTTTTAAGAACTAGAAATTTTGTAATTATTAGTTTAAGGTTTTTTTAGAGGTTGCGGTTTTTTTTTTTCACATAACTTAAGTATCTTAATTGTGGTTGTAAAAAGCTTTGATTATCTGAAAAGTTGATTGATACTGCTATAAAATGGATCCAAACTGTTTGCGGTTTTGACCTACCGTCTCGGAAAAGCTTTGAAATGCAAAAACGTTGATTGGTGTGAGATTTTTGTTTTCGAAATTTTTACTTTAAAAATTCCGGAAAAGTCGGTTTTATTTTCTATGGTAGAACTTGTTTTTTAGGAACTTATTAAGGATGTAATTTTTAGTTTAAGGTTTTTTCAGAGGTTGCGGTTTGTTTTTTCACATAACTTAAGTATCTTAATTTTGGTTTTAAAAAATTTTGATTATCTGAAAAGTTGATTGATAATGCTATAAAGTGGATCCAAACTCTGTGTGGTTTTGGCCTACCGTCTAGGAAAAGCTTTGAAATGCGGATTGATGTGAGATTTTTTTTTTTCGAAATTTTGACATTAAAAACTTGTGAAAAGTTGGTTTTATTTTCTATGGCAGAACTTGATTTTTAAGAACTAGCAATTTTGTAATTTTTAGTTTAAGGTTTTCTCAGAGGTTGCGGTTCGTTTTTTCACATAACTTAAGTATCTTAATTTTGGATGGAAAAAACTTTGATTAACTGAAAAGTTGATTGATACTGCTATTAAATGGATCCAAACTGTTTGTG
>NW_022996580.1:0-2849 GCF_900245975.1 Drosophila guanche | reverse complement strand
AACCCGACTTTTCCCGAGTTTTTAAAGTCAAAAATTCGATAAAATAAAATCTCACAACAATCAACATTTTAGCATTTCAAAGCTTTTCCAAGACGGTAGACCAAAACCACACACAGTTTGGATCCACTTCATAGCAGCATCAATCAACTTTTCAGATAATCAAAGTTTTTTACAACCAAAATTAAGATACTTAAGTTATATGAAAAAACAAACCGCAACCTCTGAAAAAACCTTAAGCTAAAAGTTACATCCTTAATAATTTCTTAAAAAACAAGTTCTGCCATAGAAAATAAACCCGAGTTTTCCCAAGTTTTTAAATTCAAAAATTCGACAAAAAAAAAAATCTCACAACAATCATCATTATTGCATTTCAATGCTTTTCCGAGACGGTAGGCCAAAACCACACAGAGTTAGAATCCATTTTATAGCAGTATCAATCAACTATTTAGATAATCAAAGTTTTTTACTACCAAAATTAAGATACTTAAGTTATGTGAAAAAAAAACCGCAACCTCTGAAAAAACTTTAAACTAAAATTTACATCCTTAATAAGTTCTTAAAAAACAAGTTCTGCCATAAAAAATAAACCCGACTTTTCCCGAGTTTTTAAAGTCAAAATTTCGATAAAATAAAATCTCACAACAATCATCATTTTCGCATTTCAAAGCTTTACCCAGACTGTAGGCCAAAACCACACAGAGTTTGGATCCATTTTATAGCAGTATCAATCAACTTTTCAGATAATCAAAGTTTTTTACAACCAAAATTAAGATACTTAAGTTATGTGAAAAAACCAACCGCAACCTCTGAAAAAACCTGAAACTAAAAATTACATCCTTAATAAGTTCTTAAAAGACATGTTCTGCCATAGAAAATAACCCCGAATTTTCCCGAGCTTTTAAAGTAAAAATTAAAAAAAAAAAAAAAAATCTCACAACGATCATCATTATTGCATTTCAAAGCTTTTTCAAAACGGTAGGCCAAAAACCGCACACAGTTTTGATCCACTTCATAGCAGCATCAATCAACTTTTCAGATAATCAAAGTTCTGTACAACCAGATCTAAGATACTTAAGTTATGTGAAAAAACCAACCGCAACCTCTAAAAAACCTGAAACTAAAAATTACTTCCTTAATAAGTTCTTAAAAAAACGAGTTCAGCCATAGAAAATAAACCCGACTTTTCCCGAGTTTTTAAAGTCAAAATTTCGTAAAAAATACGTAACAAAAATGAACATTTTTGCATTTCAAAGCTTTACCCAGACGGTAGGCCAAAACCACATAGAGTTTGGATCCATTTTATAGCAGTATCAATCAACTTTTCAGATAATCAAAGTTTTTTACAACCAAAATTAAGATACTTAAGTTATGTGAAAAAACAAACCGCAACCTCTGAAAAAACATTAAGCTAAAAATTACATCCTTAATAAGTTCTTTAAAAACAAGTTCTGCCATAGAAAATAAACCCGACTTTTCCCGATTTAAAAAAAAAAAAATTTAAAAAACAAAAAAAATCTCACAACAATCATCACTATTGCATTTCAAAGCCTTTCCGAGACGGTAGGCCAAAACCACACACATTTTGGATCCACTTCATAGCAGCATCAATCAACTTTTCAGATAGTCAAAGTTCTGTACAACTAGATCTAAGATACTTAAGTTATGTGAAAAAACAAACCGCAACCTCTGAAAAAACCTTAAGCTAAAAATTACATCCTTAATATGTTCTTAAAAACAAGTTCTGCCATAGAAAATAAAACCCGACTTTTCCCGAGTTTTTAAAGTCAAAATTTCGGAAAAAAAAAATCTCCCAACTATCAACATTTTCGCATTTCAAAGCTCTACCCAGACGGTAGGCCAAAACCACACAGAGTTTGGATCCATTTTATAGCAGTATCAATCAACTTTTCAGATAATCAAAGTTTTTTACAACCAAAATTAAGATACTTAAGTTATGTGAAAAAACCAACCGCAACCTCTGAAAAAACCTGAAACTAAAAATTACATCCTTAATAAGTTCTTAAAAAACATGTTCTGCCATAGAAAATAAACCCGAATTTTCCCGAGCTTTTAAAGTAAAAATTAAAATAACAAAAAAAATCTCACAACGATCATCATTATTGCATTTCAAAGCTTTTCCGAGACGGTAGGCCAAAAACCGCACACAGTTTGGATCCACTTCATAGCAGCATCAATCAATTTTTCAGATAATCAAAGTTCTGTACAACCAGATCTAAGATACTTAAGATATGTGAAAAAACAAACCGCAACCTCTGAAAAAACCTTAAGCCAAAAATTACATCCTTAATAAGTTCTTAAAAAACGAGTTCAGCCATAGAAAATAAACCCGACTTTTCCCAAGATTTTAAAGTAAAAAATTCGAACAAAAAAATCTCACAACAATCAACATTTCTGCATTTCAAAGCTTTTCCGAGACTTTAGGCCAAAACCACACACAGTTTGGATCCACTTCATAGCATCATCAATCAACTTTTCAGATAATCAACGTTTTTTACAACCAAAATTAAGATACTTAAGTTTTGTGAAAAAACAAACCCCAACCTCTGAAAAAACCTTTAACTAAAAATTACATCCTTAATAAGTTCTTAAAAAACAAGTTTTGCCATAGAAAATAAACCCGACTTTTCCCGAGTTTTTAAAGTCAAAAATTCGATAAAATAAAATCTCACAACAATCAACATTTTAGCATTTCAAAGCTTTTCCAAGACGGTAGACCAAAACCACACACAGTTTGGATCCACTTCATAGCAGCATCAATCAACTTTTCAGATAATCAAAGTTTTTTACAACCAAAATTAAGATACTTAAGTTATGTGAAAAAACAAACC
>NW_022996579.1:0-2849 GCF_900245975.1 Drosophila guanche | reverse complement strand
CACACGGAGTTTGGATCCATTTTATAGCAGTAGCAATCAACTTTTCAGATAATCAAAGTTTTTTACAACCAAAATTAAGATACTTAAGTTATGTGAAAAAACAAAGCGCAACCTCTGAAAAAACCTTAAACTAAAAATTACATCCTTAATAAGTTTCTAAAAAAACAAGTTCTGCCATAGAAAATAAACCCGACTTTTTCCGAGTTTTTAAAATCAAAATTTGTAAAAAAATAAATCTCACAACAATCAAAATTTTTGCATTTTAAAGCTTAACCCAGACGGTAGGCCAAAACCACACGGAGTTTGGATGCATTTTATAGCAGTAGCAATCAACTTTTCAGATAATCAAAGTTTTTTACAACCAAAATTAAGATACTTAAGTTATGTGAAAAAACAAAGCGCAACCTCTGAAAAAACCTTAAACTAAAAATTACATCCTTAATAAGTTTCTAAAAAACAAGTTCTGCCATAGAAAATAAACCCGACTTTTCCCGAGTTTTTAAAGTCAAAATTTGAAAAAAAAATAAATCTCACAACAATCAACATTTTTGCATTTCAAATCTTAACCCAGACGGTAGGCCAAAACCACACATAGTTTGGATCCATTTTATAGCAGAATCAATCAACTTTTCAGATAATCAAAGTTTTTTGCAACCAGATCTAAGATACTTAAGTTATGTGAAAAAACAAAGCGCAACCTCTGAAAAAACCTTAAACTTAAAATTACATCCTTAATAAGTTTCTAAAAAAACAAGTTCCGCCATAGAAAATAAACCCGACTTTTCCCGAGTTTTTAAAGTCAAAATTTGTAAAAAAATAAATCTCACAACAATCAAAATTTTTGCATTTTAAAGCTTAACCCAGACGGTAAGCCAAAACCACACGTAGTTTGGATCCATTTTATAGCAGTAGCAATCAACTTTTCAGATAATCAAAGTTTTTTACAACCAAAATTAAGATACTTAAGTTATGTGAAAAAACAAAGTGCAACCTCTGAAAAAACCTTAAACTTAAAATTACATCCTTAATAAGTTTCTAAAAAAAACAAGTTCTTCCATAGAAAATAAACCCGACTTTTCCCGAGTTTTTAAAGTCAAAATTTGTAAAAAAATAAATCTCACAACAATCAAAATTTATGCATTTTAAAGCTTAACCCAGACGGTAGGCCAAAACCACACGGAGTTTGGATCCATTTTATAGCAGTAGCAATCAACTTTTCAGATAATCAAAGTTTTTTACAACCAAAATTAAGATACTTATGTTATGTGAAAAAACAAAGCGCAACCTCTGAAAAAACCTTAAACTAAAAATTACATCCTTAATAAGTTTCTAAAAAAACAAGTTCTGCCATAGAAAATAAACCCGACTTTTCCCGAGTTTTTAAAGTCAAAATTTGTAAAAAAATAAATCTCACAACAATCAAAATTTTTGCATTTTAAAGCTTAACCCAGACGGTAGGCCAAAACCACACGGAGTTTGGATCCATTTTATAGCAGTAGCAATCAACAGATAATCAAAGTTTTTTACAACCAAAATTAAGATACTTAAGTTATGTGAAAAAACAAAGCGCAACCTCTGAAAAAACCTTAAACTTAAAATTACTTACTTACCTAGTTCTTAAAAAACAAGTTCTGCCATAGAAAATAAACCCGAGTTTTTAAAGTCAAAATTTCGTATAATATACCTCACAAAAATCAACTTTTTTGCATTTCAAAGCTTTACCCAGACGGTAGGCCAAAACCACACATAGTTTGGATCCATTTAATAGCAGAATCAATCAACTTTTCAGATAATCAAAGTTTTTTGCAACCAGATCTAAGATACTTAAGTTATGTGAAAAAACAAACCGAAACCTCTGAAAAAACATTAAACCACAAATTACTTCCTTAATAAGTTCTTAAAAAACACGTTCTGCCATAGAAAATAAACCCGAGTTTTTAAAGTAAAAATTTCGAAAACAAAAAATCTCACAACAATCAACATTTTTGCATTTCAAAGCTTTTCCGAGATGGTAGGCCAAAACCACAAACAGTTTGGATTCATTTTATAGCAGTATCAATAAACTTTTCAGATAATCAAAGTTTTCTGCAACCAGATCTAAGATACTTAAGTTATGTAAAAAAACAAGCCGCAACCTCTGAAAAAACCTTAAACTAAAAGTTACTTCCTTAATAAGTTCTTAAAAAACAAGTTCTGCCATAGAAAATAAACCCGACTTTTCCCGAGTTTTTAAAGTAAAAATTTCGAAAACAAAAAATCTCACAACAATCAACATTTATGCATTTCAAAGCTTTACCCAGACGGTAGGCCAAAACCACACAGAGTTTGGATCCATTTTATAGCAGTATCAATCAACCATTCAGATAATCAAAGTTTTTTGCAACCAGATCTAACTGCATCTAAGATATGTGAAAAAACAAACCGCAACCTCTGAAAAAACCTTAAACTAAAAATTTCAAAATTGCTAGTTCTTAATAAACAAGTTCTGCCATAGAAAATAAATCCGACTTTTCCCGAGTTTTTAAAGTCAAAATTTCGAAAAAAAAAAATGTCACAACAATCCACAGTTTTGAATTTCAAAGCTTTTCCGAGAAAGTAGGCCAAAACCACACAGAGTTTGGATCCATTTTATAGCAGTATCAATCAACTATTCAGATAATCAAAGTTTTTTACAACCAAAATTAAGATACTTAAGATATGTGAAAAAACAAACCGCAATCTCTGATAAAACCTTAAACTAAAAATTACAAAATTGCTAGTTCTTAAAAAACAAGTTCTGCCATACAAAATAAAACCGACTTTTCCAGAGTTTTTAAAGTCAAAAATTCGTAAATTATACCTCACATAAA
>NW_022996578.1:0-2851 GCF_900245975.1 Drosophila guanche | reverse complement strand
TTTCGGTTTGTTGTTTCACATAACTTAAGTATCTTAGATCTGGTTGCAAAAAACGTTGATTATCTGAAAAGTTTATTGATACTGCTAAAAAATTGATCCAAACTGTGTGTGGTTTTGGCCTACCGCCTGGGTAAAGCTTTGAAATGCAAAAATGTTGGTTGTTCTGAGATTTTCATTGTCGAAAACATTGTTAAAAACTCGGGAACAGTCGGATTTATTTTCTATGGCAGAACTTATCTTTTAAGAATTTTCAAAGTTTGTACTTTTTTTGAGTAAAGTTTTTTCAGAGGTTTCGGTTTGTTGTTTCACATAACTTAAGTATCTTAGATCTGGTTGCAAAAAACTTTGATTATCTGAAAAGTTTATTGAAACTGCTATAAAATGGATCCAAACTCTTTGTGGTTTTGGTCTACCGTCTGGGAAAAGCTTTGAAATGCAAAAATGTTGATTTTTGTGAGGTATTTTTTACGAAATTTTGTCTTTAAAAACTCGGGAAGAGTCGGGTTATTTTCTGTGGCAGAACTTTTTAAGGTAACTAATTTAAGGTTTTTTTAGAAGTAGCGGTTTGTTTTTTCACATAACTTAAGTATCTTAGATCTGGTTGCAAAAAACTTTGATTATCTGAAAAGTTTATTGATACTGCTAAAAAATTGATCCAAACTGTGTGTGGTTTTGGACTACCGCCTGGGTAAAGCTTTGAAATGCAAAAATGTTGGTTGTTCTGAGATTTTTATTGTCGAAATATTGACTTTAATAACTCGGGAACATTAGGGTTTATTTTCTATTGCAGAACTTTTTTTTAAGAGCTTTCAAAGTTTGTACTTTTTTTGTTTAATGTTTTTTCAGAGGTTTCGGTTTGTTTTTTTACATAACTTAAGTATCTTAGATCTGGTTGCAAAAAACTTTGATTATCTGAAAAGTTTATTGATACTGCTAAAAAATTGATCCAAACTGTATATGGTTTTGGCCTACCGTCTGGGTAAACCTTTGAAATGCAAAAATGTTGGTTGTTGTGAGATTTTTATTGTCGAAATATTGAGTTTAAAAACTCGGGAACATTAGGGTTTATTTTCTATGGCAGAACTTTTTTTTTCAGAATTTTCAAAGTTTGTACTTTTTTTTTTTAAGGTTTTTTCAGAGGTTGCGGTTTTTTTTTCACATAACTCAAGTATCTTACATCTGGTTGCAAAAAACTTTAATTATCTGAAAAGTTTATTGATACTGCCAAAAATTTGATCCAAACTGTGTGTGGTTTTGGCCTACCGCCTGGGTAAAGCTTTGAAATGCAAACATGTTGGTTGTTGTGAGATTTTTATTGTAGAAATATTAACTTTAAAAACTCGGGAACATTAGGGTTTATTTTCTATGGCAGAACTTTTCTTTTCAGAATTTTCAAAGTTTGTACTTTTTTTGTTTAAGGTTTTTTCAGAGGTTGCGGTTTTTTTTCACATAACTTAAGTATCTTACATCTGGTTGCAAAAAACTTTGATTATCTGAAAAGTTTATTGATACTGTTATAAAATGGATCCAAACTCTTTGTGGTTTTGGTCTACCGTCTGGCTTTGATATGCAAAAATGTTGATTTTTGTGAGGTATTTTTTACGAAATTTTGACTTTAAAAACTCGGGAAGAGTCGGGTTGATTTCTATGGCAGAACTTTTTTTAGGAACTTATTAAAGATGTAATTTTTAATTTAAGGTTTTTTTAGAAGTAGCGGTTTTTTTTTCACATAATCACATAATTCACATAATTTTTCACATATCTTAGATCTGGTTGCAAAAAACTTTGATTATCTGTAAAGTTGATTGATACTGCTATAAAATGGATCCAAACTGTGTGTGGTTGTGGCCTACCATCTGGGTAAAGCTTTGAAATGCAAAAATGTTGATTTTCGTGAGGTATTTTTCACGACATTTTGACTTTACAAATTCGGGAACAGTCGGGTTTATTTTCTATGGCAGAACTTTTCTTTTAAGAATTTTCAAAGTTTGTACTTTTTTGTTGAAGGTTTTTTCAGAAATTGCGGTTTGTTTTTTCACATAACTTAAGTATCTTAGATCTGGTTGCAAAAAACTTTGATTATCTGAAAAGTTTATTGATACTGCTGTAAAATGGATCCAAACTCTTTGTGGTTTTGGTCTACCGTCTGGGAAAAGCTTTGAAATGCAAAAATGTTGATTTTTGTGAGGTATTTTTTACGAAATTTTGACTTTAAAAACTCGGGAAGAGTCGGGTTGATTTCTATGGCAGAACTTTTTTTTAGGAACTTATTAAAGATGTAATTTTTAGTTTTAGGTTTTTTCAAAAGTAGTCATTTGTTTTCTCACATAACTTAGGTATCTTAGATCTGGTTGCAAAAAACTTTGATTATCTGAAAAGTTGATTGATACTGCTAAAAAATTGATCCAAACTGTGTGTGGATTTAGCCTACCGTCTGGGTAAAGCTTTGAAATGCAAAAATGTTGGTTGTTGTGATATTTTTATTGTCGAAATATTGACTTAAAAAACTCGGGAACATTAGGGTTCTTTTCAGAACTTTTTTTTAGGAACTTATTAAAGATGTCATTTTTAATTTAAGGTTTTTTCAGAGGTTTCGGTCTGTTTTTTTCACATAACTTAAGTATCTTAGATCTGGTTGCAAAAAACTTTGATTATTTAAAAGTTGATTGATACTGCTAAAAAATTGATCCAAACTGTGTGTGGTTTTGGCCTACCGTCTGGGTAAAGATTTGAAATGCAAAAATGTTGGTTGTTGTGAGATTTTTATTGTCGAAATATTGACTTGAAAAACTCGGGAACATTAGGGTTTATTTTCTATGGCAGAACTTTTCTTTTAAGAATTTTCAAAGTT
>NW_022996577.1:0-2854 GCF_900245975.1 Drosophila guanche | reverse complement strand
CCTTACACAAAAAGTACAAACTTTGAAAATTCCTAAAAGAAAAGTTCTGCCATAGAAAATAAACACGACTTTTCCCGAGTGTTTAAAGTCAAAATTTCGTAAAAAATACCTTACAACAATCAACATTTTTGCATTTCCAAGCTTTACCCAGACTGTAGGCCAAAACCACACAGAGTTTGGATCCATTTTATAGCAGTATCGATCAACTTTTCAGATAATCAAAGTTCTTTACAACCAGATCTAAGATATTTAAGTTATGTGAAAAAACAAACCGCTACTTCTAAAAAAACCTTAAACAAAATATTACAAACTTTGAAAATTCCTAAAAGAAAAGTTCTGCCATAGAAAATAAACACGACTCTTCCCGAGTGTTTAAAGTCCAAATTTCGTAAAAAATACCTCACAAAAATCAACATTTTTGCATTTTAAAGCTTTACCCAGAAGGTAGGCAAAACCACCCAGAGTTTGGATCCACTTTTTAGCTGCATCAATCAGTTATTAAGACAATCAAAGTTTTTTGCCACCAGATCTAAGATACCTAAGTTATGTGAAAAAACAAACCGCAACCTCTGAAAAAACCTTAAGCTAAAAATTACTTTCTTAATAATTTCTTAAAAAACAAGTTCTGCCATAGAAAATAAACCCGACTGTTCCCGAGTTTTTAAAGTCAAAATTTCGTAAAAAATACCTTACAACAATTAACATTTTTGCATTTCCAAGCTTTACCCAGACTGTAGGCCAAAACCACACAGATTTTGGATCCATTTTATAGAAGTATCAATCAACTTTTCAGATAATCAAAGTTCTTTACAACCAGATCTAAGATACTTAAGTTATGTGAAAAAACAAACCGCAACCTCTGAAAAAACCTTAAACTAAAAATTACTTTCTTAATAAATTCCTAAAAGAAAAGTTCTGCCATAGAAAATAAACCCGACTCTTCCCGAGTGTTTAAAGTCCAAATTTCGTAAAAAATACCTTAAAACAATCAATATTTTTGCATTTCAAAGCTTTACGCAGACGGTAGGCCAACACCACACAGAGTTTGGATCCACTTTATAGCCCTATCAATCAATTTTTCAGATAATCAAATTTCTTTACAACCAGATCTAAGATACTTAAGTTATGTGAAAAAACAAACCGCAACCTCTGAAAAAACCTTAAACTAAAAATAACTTTCTTAATTAATTCTAAAAAAACAAGTTCTGCCATACAAAATAAACCCGACTCTTCCCGAATTCTTAAAGTCAAAATTTCGTAAGAAATACCTTACAAAAATCAACATTTTTGCATTTCCATAACATACTTAAGTTATGTGAAAAAACAAACCGCAACCTCTGAAAAACCTTTAAAATAAAAAGTATACCCTTAATAATTTCCTCAAAAACAAGTTCTGCCATTGAAAATAAACCCCACTTTTTCCGAGTTTTTAAAGTCAACATTTCGTGCAAAATACCTTACAAAAATCAACATTTTTGCATTTCAAAGCTTTTCCGAGACGGTAGGCCAAAAACAACACAGAGTTTGGATCGACTTTTTAGATGCATCAGTCAGCTATTAAGACAATCAAAGTTTTTTGCAACTAGATCTAAGATACAAAAGTTATGTGAAAAAACAAACCGCAACCTCTGAAAAAAACTTAAACTAAAAATTAAATCCTTAATAAGTTCTTAAAAAACAAGTTCTGCCAAACAAACCCGACTGTTCCCGAGTTTTTAAAGTCAAAATTTCGTAAAAAATACCTCACAAAAATCAACATTTTTGCATCCTAAAGCTTTACCCAGACGGTAGGACAAAACCACACAGAGTTTGGATCCATTTTATAGCAGTATCAATCAACTTTTCAGATAATCAAAGTTCTTTACAACCAGATCTAAGATACTTAAGTTATGTGAAAAAACAAACCGCAACCTCTGAAAAAACCTTAAACTAAAAATTACTTTCTTAATAAATTCTTAAAAAACAAGTTCTGCCATAGAAAATAAACCCGACCGTTTCCGAGTTTTTAAAGTCCAAATTTCTTAAAAAATACCTGACAACAATCAACATTTTTGCATTTCCAAGCTTTGCCCAGACTGTAGGCCAAAACCACACAGAGTTTGGATCAATTTTATAGCAGTATCAATCAACTTTTCAGATAATCAAAGTTCTTTACAACCAGATCTAAGATACTTAAGTTATGTGAAAAAACAAACCGCTACTTCTAAAAAAACCTTAAACAAAATATTACAAACTTTGAAAATTCTTAAAAGAAAAGTTCTGCCAAAGAAAATAAACCCGACTCTTCCCGAGTTTTTAAAGTCAAAATTTCGTAAAAAATACCTTACAACAATCAACAATTTTGCATTTCAAAGTTTTACCCAGACGGTAGGCCAAAACCACACTGAGTTTGGATCCACTTTATAGCCCTATCAATCAACTTTTCAGATAATCAAATTTCTTTAAAACTAGATCTAAGATACTTAAGTTATGTGAAAAAACAAACCGCTACTTCTAAAAAACCTTAAACAAAATATTACACACTTTGAAAATTCTTAAAAGAAAAGTTCTGCCAAAGAAAATAAACCCGACTCTTCCCGAGTTTTTAAAGTCGAAATTTCGTACAAAATACCTCACAAAAATAAACATTTTTGCATTTCAAAGCTTTACCCAGAAGGTAGGCCAAACCCACACAGAGTTTGGATCCATTTTATAGCAGTATCAATCAACTTTTCAGATAATCAAAGTTCTTTACAACCAGATCTAAGATACTTAAGTTATGTGAAAAAACAAACCGCTACTTCTAAAAAAACCTTAAACAAAATATTACAAACTTTGAAAATTCTTAAAAGAAAAGTTCTGCCAAAGAAAATAA
>NW_022996576.1:0-2854 GCF_900245975.1 Drosophila guanche | reverse complement strand
ACCAACAAACTGTGCAAATAGGTGTAAGATATCATTAGTTCATTTTGGATAAACTAGAGGCGAAAGTGGCCCATAGTTTGGGTGGCTATTGCACATTTCACCAAAAGCGAAAGACTTCAAATATTTTAAAAAAATTCGGGCCATACGAATTAGAGATTGGAAATTGGTTATTGATGATTGGTAGAGGTTAGTGTTGGTGTACACACACGATCAACACAATACTCGCACCGATTAATTGTTGTCGTTACCGCCAAAATTCGCCCACAGCCAGCAAAACAATTAGTTTGAGGCACTTTTGGTCACTTGAGGGGACAAAAGATGGACGAAAATGGACCCAGCCGCGACCAATCATCAAGATCATCTTCCGCCAATACTCGGGCAGGGAGCGCAGCTGGCCATTTATGTATGCACATATGTATGTAGTTCCGATGGCTATCTGCTGAATGTTTTGTACTTGCGACCGAAGTAGGAGAAGCGAACCGAACGGCAAGCCGTGCTGATAAGCCTTTGGTGTTAGTTAGTGGAGTGGTGGTTATCGATGATGGACAAAGCATAATAAATAAAACATAAAACGCCCTAATAAAACACACTCCGGC
The DNA here is from genome assembly GCF_900245975.1 of Drosophila guanche. Taxonomy (NCBI): domain Eukaryota; kingdom Metazoa; phylum Arthropoda; class Insecta; order Diptera; family Drosophilidae; genus Drosophila; species Drosophila guanche. The sequence continues at coordinate 2,258 of NW_022996576.1, read as the reverse complement.
CGCTTTGTTACTTTACTCTGGAATACGGATGAATTTTGATTGGAAATACATAGAAGATACATAGAGATCAAATATTCTTGTGCAGAAGATGTGTGTAGGCATCATCTTCGATGTCGCAGTGGTTCAAATTGTCGTTGATTATTTCGATGGCGATGGCACAGGTTAGAAACAGGACATATGTGATGAGGCTCATCCAGCCCACGGGCCTGCCCAGTGTGAACTTGGTCAGCAGGAAACACGCGTACAGGAGGACAATCGTGGCGACCAGCATGGCTGTTGTGATCGTCAGGCCCTCGGAGTGGATCTTGACTGTGTTTTTCTGTATAATAGACTTGAGCAGCCAGGGCAGTCCCAGGCAAATGAAGATGTCGAACGTGTTCGAGCCGATCGCATTGCACATGGCCATTGAGCCGTACCCTAGAGTCGTCAGAGCAGATTGAGGATTGGGTATTGAGGATTTATGACATGAAAGATGGGGAACTATTCACACAAGACTCTTGTGACTCTCTTACCCTTTCTGGTCACGATGTAGGAGGAAACCACCTCGGGCACACTAGTGCCGACGGCCAGGATGGTCAGGCCCATGATCGAGTCGGGTATGCCAATGTTGTAGCCGACAACGGAGAGGAACCAGGCGACCAGATACGATATACCCGAGATCCACAGGACGGCCACAAGCATTGTTAGAAAGAATACGCTCCGCACACTGGGCGTGGTAATGGCCAGTATCAGAATGGCCGGATACTTGATCACCCACCAGGTCACTTCGATGCAGGGGGACCCCTTCTCTGGTTTACTGCACACGTGCTGGCGGAATGTCATCAGTGGGTCCTCCTCCCGCTGCATTGGGTCCTCATCCATCAGCTCCCGCTCGCCTTCCAGTGCTACAAAGTACATATAAATAGGCAAACATTCGAATCATTCATTCGATTCCATCCCCTCACATCGACACAACTTCTGCAGCTTCCGATCGAAGATAAGTGTAGTCAGGTAGACGAAGTAGCAGCTCAGCATGATGATAGCCTCCCACCAGCTCACCTTCGAGTCGATGAGCACAAGGCCAAGTAATGTGATGGAGACCAAGTACCACATGGTATCCCTTGTGATGGGCCACCAGTCCAGCTTAGCCGTCTGCAAGTAAAGATCACGAAGAAGGAAAAGGGGCAAGTCAAAAATGGATAAGGAACAGCTCAGTCAGGGCTTAATGATATGTACCACGCCTGTAAAAATTCCGCAGACGGTGGCAATTCCTAGTACATTGAACACCGAGGATCCTACAATGGTGCCCACACCAATGTCGCCCTCCGTGATGAATGTGCCGACGAATGCAACGAAGAGCTCTGGGGCCGAGGTGGCCGCTGCCAGGAAAGTTGCACCAGCCACATCATAGGTCAAGCGAAGTGCTGGATAGAGAAATGGAAATGCAAATTGTGATGAGTTGTGTGTCCACCACTAGATATAAACTGAGTATTGAACAAGTTTGACAGACAACCTTGTCAGGGCACACTTCGATTTCGAGCATTCACTTGCACGAACTTTCCGAGTGTTTCCGAGAACTTGTTCAGGGGAAAATGGAAAGTTATTGAAATTACTGTAGCACAGCCGCTCCATGGAGGGCACGAGATAGTCGTCACACACAATTGCCAGAAGGATGAACAAATACATGCAGAGTAGAAAACAAATCACCGCCGACGCGATACTCTTCCTTCTCATGAAGTTGGGAAACTCCAGAATGGCGGGGTGAGTGCAATTCAGTTCCACTTCAGCGCGCAGATCACTTCGGTCTGTGGTGGGTGGGGGGTACAGTAAATCAGTAAATTCAAATTGTGATCTTACTGCCGTTTACCAAAGCCGTTCTCCCTGAGCAACCTCTGAAAGTCCGAGTCTCCACCAAAAAACATAATGAGAGCAAAAAAATAAAATTTTAATCAAAATTAAATTAAAAAAAAAACACGACGAAACGAATTTTTACACGAAAACCAAATGAACTTCACGCAAGCCGGATCACTAGTGACTGAAAATAAGTAATCTAGCAGCACCTAGCCCTAGAAAAATGTTCTCAAAGCCTACTCCTTCATCTTATGAATTCAGAACAGTTTTGTGACAGTTTTTTCAGTTTTTGTTTGTTTGTTTTAACCTAATTTATAATCACAGCAAAATTCATATTGCAGTCAAACGCCTCCCTCAGAGACCATGCCTAGTGCCATGATTAGAATTATATTTTTTATACCCGGTACTCAAAGAGTAAATAGGGTATA
>NW_022996575.1:0-2856 GCF_900245975.1 Drosophila guanche | reverse complement strand
CTATGAATTGGATCCAAACTGTGTGTGGTTTTGGCCTACCGTCTCGGAAAAGCTTTGAAATACAAAAATGTTGATTTTTGTTAGGTATTTTGTACGAAATTTTGACTTTACAAATTTGAGAACAGTCGGGTTTATTTTCTATGGCAGAACTTTTCTTTTAAGACTTTTCAAAGTTTGTACTTCTTTGTTTAAGGTTTTTTCAGAGGTTGCGGTTTGTTTTTTTACATAACTTATGTATCTTAGATCTGGTTGCAAAAAACCTTGATTATCTGAAAAGTTGTTTGATGCTGGTATGAAGTGGATCCAAACTGTGTGTGGTTTTGGCCTACCGTCTGGGTAAAGCTTTGAAATGCAAAAATGATGATTGTTGTGAGATTCTTTTTCTTCGAATTTTTGACTTTAAAAACTCGGGAAAATTCGCGTTTATTTTCTATGGCAGAACTTGTTTTTTAGGAACTTATTAAGGATGTAATTTTTTGTTTAAGGTTTTTTTAGAGGTAGCGATTTGTTTTTTCACATAGCATAAATATCTTAGATCTGGTTGCAAAAAACTTTGATTATCTGAAAAGTTGTTTGATGCTGCTATGAATTGGATCCAAACTGTGTGTGGTTTTGCCCTACCGTCTCGGAAAAACTTTGAAATGCAAAAATGTTGATTTTTGTTAGGTATTTTGTACGAAATTTTGACTTTACAAATTTGAGAACAGTCGGGTTTATTTTCTATGGCAGAACTTTTCTTTTAAGACTTTTCAAAGTTTGTACTTTTTTGTTTAAGGTTTTTTCAGAGGTTGCGGTTTGTTTTTTCACATAACTTAAGTATCTTAGATCTGGTTGCAAAAAACTTTGATTATCTGAAAAGTTGAATGATACTGCTATAAAGTGGTACCAAACTGTGTGTGGTTTTGGAAACCGTCTGGGTCAAGCTTTGAAATGCAAAATTGTTTATTTTTGTGAGGTATTTTTTTTCGAATTTTTGACTTTAAAAACTCGGGAAGAGTCGTGTTTATTTACTATGGTAGAACTTGTTTTTTAAGAATTTATTAAGGATGTAATTTTTAGTTTAAGGTTTTTTCAAAGGTTGCGGTTTGATTTTTCACATATCTTAAGTTTGATTGTCTGAGAAGTTGTTTGATGCTGCTATGAAGTGGATCAAAACTGTGTGTGGTTTTGGCCTACCGTCTGGGTAAATCTTTGAAATGCAAAAATATTGATTTTTGTTAGGTATTTTGTACGAAATTTTGACTTTACAAATTTGAGAACAGTCGGGTTTATTTTCTATGGCAGAACTTTTCTTTTAAGACTTTTCAAAGTTTGTAATTTTTTGTTTAAGGTTTTTTTCAGAGGTAGCGATTTTTATTTTTTCACATAGCATAAGTATCTTAGATCTGGTTGCAAAAAACTTTGATTATCTGAAAAGTTGTTTGATGCTGCTATGAAGTGGATCCAAACTGTGTGTGGTTTGGCGTACCGTCTTGGAAAAGCTTTGAAATGCAAAAATGATGATTGTTGTGAAATTTTTTTTCTTCGAATTTTTTACTTTAAAAACTCGGGAAAAGTCGGGTTTATTTAATATGGTAGAACTTGTTTTTTAGGAACTTATTAAGGATGTCATTTTTAGTTTAAGGTTTTTTCAGAAATTGCGGTTTGTTTTTTCACATAACTTAAGTATCTTAGATCTAGTTGTAAAGAAATTTGATTATCTGAAAAGTTGATTGATACTGTTATAAAATGGAGCCAAACTCTGTGTGGTTTTGGCCTACCGTCTGGGTAAAGCTTTGAAGTGCAAAAATTATGATTGTTGTGAAATTTTTTTTCTTCGAATTTTTTACTTTAAAAACTCGGGAAAAGTCGGGTTTATTTTCCATGGCAGAACTTGTTTTTTTAAGAACTTATTAAGGATGTAATTTTTTGTTTAAGGTTTTTTCAGAGGTTGCGGTTTGTTTTTTCACATAACTTAAGTATCTTAGATCTGGTTGTAAAGAACTTTTATTATCTGAAAAGTTGATTGATGCTGCTATGAAGTGGATCCAAACTGTGAGTGGTTTTGGCAAACCGTCTCGAAAAAGCTTTGAAATGCAAATAGGTTGATTGTTGTGAGATTTTTTTTTTCGAAATATTGACTTTAAAAACTCGGGAAGAGTCGTGTTTATTTAATATGGTAGAATTTGTTTTTTTAAGAATTTATTAAGGAATGTAATTTTTAGTTTAATGTTTTTTCAAAGGTTGCGGGTTATTTTTTCACATATCTTAAGTTTGATTAACTGAAAAGTTGTTTGATGCTGCTATGAAGTGGATCCAAACTGTGTGTGGTTTTGGCCTACCGTCTCGGAAAAGCTTTGAAATGCAAAAATGTTGATTTTTGTGAGTATTTTATTGTTAAAATTTTGACTTTAAAAACTCGGGAAAAGTCGGGTTTTATTTCTATGATAGAACTTGTTTTTTAGGAACTTATTAAGGATGTAATTTTTTGCTAAAGGTTTTTTTCAGAGGTAGCGATTTGTTTTTTCACATATCTTAAGTTTTATTGTCTGAGAAATTGTTTGATGCTGCTATGAAGTGGATCCAAACTGTGTGTGGTTTTGGCCTACCGTCTGGGTAAAGCTTTGAAGTGCAAAAATGATGATTGTTGTGAGATTTTTTTTCTTCGAATTTTTGAGTTTAAAAACTCGGGAAAAGTCGGGTTTATTTTCTGTGGCAGAACTTGTTTTTTAAGAACTTATTAAGGATGTAATTTTTTGTTTAAGTTTTTTTCAGAGGTTGCGGTTTGTTTTTTCACATAACTTAAGTATCTTAGATCTGGTTGCAAAAAACTTTGATTATCTGAAAATTTGATTGATACTGCTATAAAATGGATCC
>NW_022996574.1:0-2863 GCF_900245975.1 Drosophila guanche | reverse complement strand
AGTTTGGATCCATTTTATAGCAGTATCAATCAACTTTTCAGATAATCAAAGTTTTTTGCAACCAGATCTAAGATACTTAAGTTATGTGAAAAAACAAACCGCAACCTCTGAAAAAACCTTAAACTAAAAATTACATCCTTAATAAGTTCCTAAAAAAACAAGTTCTGCCATAGAAAATAAAACCGACTTTTCCCAAGTTATTAAAGTCAAAATTTCGAAAAAAAAAATCTTACAACAATCAACATTTTTGCATTTTGAAGCTTTACCCAGACGGTAGGCCAAAACCACACAGAGTTTGGATCCATTTTATAGCAGTATCAATCAACTTTTCAGATAATCAAAGTTTTTTGCAACCAGATCTAAGATACTTAAGTTATGTGAAAAAACAAACCGCAACCTCTGAAAAAAACCTTACACTTAAAATTACTTCCTTAATAAGTTCTTAAAAACAAGTTCTGCCATAGAAAATAAACCCGACTTTTCCCGAGTTTTTAAAGTTAAAAATTCGTAAAAATACCTCACAAAAATCAACATTTTTGCATTTCAAAGCTTTACCCAGACGGTAGGCCAAAACCACACAGAGTTTGGATCCATTTTATAGCAGTATCAATCAACTTTTCAGATAATCAAAGTTTTTTACAACCAAAATAAAGATACTTAACTTATGTGAAAAAACAAACCGCAACCTCTGAAAAAACCTTAAACTAAAAATTACCTCCTTAATAAGTTCCTAAAAAAACAAGTTCTGCCATAGAAAATAAACCCGACTTTTCCCGAGTTTTTAAAGTCAAAAATTCGTACAAAATACCTCACAAAAATCAACATTTTTGCATTTCAAAGCTTTTCCGAGACGGTACGCCAAAACCACACAGAGTTTGGATCCATTTTATAGCAGTATCAATCAACTTTTCAGATAATCAAAGTTTTTTACAACCAAAATAAAGATACTTAACTTATGTGAAAAAACAAACCGCAACCTCTGAAAAAACCTTAAACTAAAAATTACATCCTTAATAAGTTCCTAAAAAAACAAGTTCTGCCATAGAAAATAAACCCGACTTTTCCCGAGTTTTTNTTGCATTTCAAAGCTTTACCCAGACGGTAGGCCAAAACCACACAGAGTTTGGATCCATTTTATAGCAGTATCAATCAACTTTTCAGATAATCAAAGTTTTTTACAACCAAAATAAAGATACTTAACTTATGTGAAAAAACAAACCGCAACCTCTGAAAAAACCTTAAACTAAAAATTACATCCTTAATAAGTTCCTAAAAAAACAAGTTCTGCCATAGAAAATAAACCCGACTTTTCCCGAGTTTTTAAAGTCAAAAATTCGTACAAAATACCTCACAAAAATCAACATTTTTGCATTTCAAAGCTTTTCCGAGACGGTACGCCAAAACCACACAGAGTTTGGATCCATTTTATAGCAGTATCAATCAACTTTTTAGATAATCAAAGTTTTTTACAGCCAAAATTAAGGTACTTAAGTTATGTGAAAAAACAAACCGCAACCTCTGAAAAAACCTTAAACTAAAAATTACATCCTTAATAAGTTCCTAAGAAAACAAGTTCTGCCATAGAAAATAAAACCGACTTTTCCCAAGTTTTTAAAGTCAAAATTTCGAAAAAAAAAAATCTCACAACAATCAACATTTTTGCATTTTGAAGCTTTACCCAGACGGTAGGCCAAAACCACACAGAGTTTGGATCCATTTTATAGCAGTATCAATCAACTTTTCAGATAATCAAAGTTTTTTGCAACCACATCTAAGATACTTAAGTTATGTGAAAANATCAACTTTTTAGATAATCAAAGTTTTTTACAGCCAAAATTAAGGTACTTAAGTTATGTGAAAAAACAAACCGCAACCTCTGAAAAAACCTTAAACTAAAAATTACATCCTTAATAAGTTCCTAAGAAAACAAGTTCTGCCATAGAAAATAAAACCGACTTTTCCCAAGTTTTTAAAGTCAAAATTACGAAAAAAAAAAATCTCACAACAATCAACATTTTTGCATTTTGAAGCTTTACCCAGACGGTAGGCCAAAACCACACAGAGTTTGGATCCATTTTATAGCAGTATCAATCAACTTTTCAGATAATCAAAGTTTTTTGCTTGGTGTAGATTCTATGAATTCAATACACTTTTTTGTTTGGCGTTGGAGACTTTTTTGGAATTTGAATTTTAATGAAGGAATTATTCAAGAATTTTTTGTTCAAGACGGTATCTTTTATTTGGGCTGAAAAGGGCTCAAAAATTTCAGTTTTCAAGCATTTTTTATGGAGTGTTTTTAGTTGTAAAAACGTAAACAAAGCTTTACCCAGACGGTAGGCCAAAACCACACAGAGTTTGGATCCATTTTAAAGCAGTATCAATCAATTTTTCAGATAATCAAAGTTTTTTACAACCAGATCTAAGATACTTAAGTTATGTGAAAAAAACAAACCGCAACCTCTGAAAAAACCTTAAACTAAAAATTACATCCTTAATAAGTTCCTACAAAAACAAGTTCTGCCATAGAAAATAAACCCGACTTTTCCCGAGTTTTTAAAGTTTAAAATTCGTAAAAAATACCTCACAAAAATCAAAATTTTTGCATTTCAAAGCTTTACCCAGACGGTAGGTCAAAACCACAAACAGTTTGGATCCATTTTATAGCAGTATCAATCAACTTTTCAGATAATCAAGATTTTTTACAACGAAAATTAAGATACTTAAGTTATGTGAAAAAACAAACCGCAACCTCTAAAAAAACCTTAAACTTAAAATTACTTCCTTAATAAGTTTTTAAAAAAACAAGTTCTGGCATAGAAAATAAACCCGAGTTTTTAAAGTACAAATTTCGAAAAAAAAAATC
>NW_022996573.1:0-2864 GCF_900245975.1 Drosophila guanche | reverse complement strand
TTATAAAGTCGGTAAAAGTCGGGTTTATTTTCTATGGCAGAACTAGTTTTTTAAGAACTTATTAAGGATGTAATTTTAAGCTTAAGGTTTTTTCAGAGGTTGGGATTTGATTTTTCACATAACTTAAGTATCTTGATTTTGGTTGTAAAAAACTTTGATTATCTGAAAAGTTGATTGATACTGCTATAAAATGGATCCAAACTGTGTGTGGTTTTGGTCTACCGTCTTGGAAAGGCTTTGAAATGCAAAAATGTTGATTGTTGTGAGATTTTGTTTTATCGAAATTTTGACTTTATAAAGTCGGGAAAAGTCAGGTTTATTTTTTATGGCAGAACTAGTTTTTTAAGAACTTATTAAGGATGTAATTTTTAGCTTAAGGTTTTTTCAGATGTCGTGGTTTGTTTTTTCACATAACTTAAGTATCTTAGATCTGGTTGTAAAGATTTTTGATTATCTGAAAAGTTGATTTATGCTGCTATGAAGTGGATCCAAACTGTGTGTGGTTTTGGTCTACCGTCTTGGAAAAGCTTTGAACTGCTAAAATGTTGATTGTTGTGAGACTTTATTTTATCGAAATTTTGACTTTAAAAACTCGGGAAAAGTCGGGTTTGTTCTCTATGGCAGAACTTGTTTTTTAAGAACTTATTAAGGATGTCATTTTTAGTTTAAGGTTTTTTCAGAGGTTGGGGTTTGTTTTTTCACAAAACTTAAGTATCTTAATTTTGGTTGTAAAAAACGTTGATTATCTGAAAAGTTGATTGATGCTGCTATGAAGTGGATCCAAACTGTGTGCGGTTTTGGCCTAACGTCTCGGAAAAGCTTTGAAATGCAGAAATGTTGATTGTTGTGAGATTTTATTTTATCGAAATTTTGACTTTAAAATCTCGGGAAAACTCGGGTTTATTATCTATGGCAGAACATGTTTTTTAAAAACTTATTAAGGATGTAATTTTTAGTTTCAGATTTTTCAGAGGTTGCGGTTTGTTTTTTCACATAACTTAAGTATCTTAATGTTGGTTGTAAAAAACTTTGATTATCTGAAAAGTTGATTGATACTGCTATAAAATGGATCCAAACTCTGTGTGGTTTGGTCTTCCGTCTTGAAAAAGCTTTGAAATGCAAAAATGTTGATTGTTGTGAAATTTTATTTTATCGAAATTTTGACTTTAAAAACTCGTGAAAAGTCGGGTTTATTTTCTATGGCAGAACTTGTTTTTTAAGAACTTATTAAGGATGTAATTTTTAGCTTAAGGTTTTTTCAGAGGTCGTGGTTTGTTTTTTCACATAACTTAAGTATCTTCATTTTGGTTGTAAAAAACTTTGATTATCTGAAAAGTNTTGAAAAAGCTTTGAAATGCAAAAATGTTGATTGTTGTGAAATTTTATTTTATCGAAATTTTGACTTTAAAAACTCGTGAAAAGTCGGGTTTATTTTCTATGGCAGAACTTGTTTTTTAAGAACTTATTAAGGATGTAATTTTTAGCTTAAGGTTTTTTCAGAGGTCGTGGTTTGTTTTTTCACATATCTTAAGTATCTTAATTTTGGTTGTAAAAAACTTTGATTATCTGAAAAGTTGATTGATGCTGCTATGAAGTGGATCCAAACTGTGTGCGGTTTTGGCCTAACGTCTCGGAAAAGCTTTGAAATGCAGAAATGTTGATTGATGTGAGATTTTATTTTATCGAAATTTTGACTTTAAAATCTCGGGAAAACTCGGGTTTATTATCTATGGCAGAACATGTTTTTTAAAAACTTATTAAGGATGTAATTTTTAGTTTCAGATTTTTCAGAGGTTGCGGTTTGTTTTTTCACATAACTTAAGTATGTTCATTTTGGTTGTAAAAAACTTTGATTATCTGAAAAGTTGATTGATACTGCTATAAAATGGATCCAAACTCTGTGTGGTTTTGGCCTACCGTCTCGGAAAAGCTTTGAAATGCAAAAATGTTGATTGTTGTGAGATTTTGTTTTATCGAAATTTTGACTTTATAAAGTCGGGAAAAGTCGGGTTTATTTTCTATGCCTGAACTAGTTTTTTAAGAACTTATTAAGGATGTAATTTTTAGTTTAAGGTTTTTTTCAGAGGTTGGGGTTTGTTTTTTCACATAACTTAAGTATCTTAATTTTGGTTGTAAAAAACTTTGATTATCTGAAAAGTTGATTGATGCTGCTATGAAGTGGATCCAAACTGTGTGTGGTTTTGGTCTACCGTCTTGGAAAGGCTTTGAAATGCAAAATGTTGATAGTTGAGAGATTTTTTTTGTTTTTTTCTTTCGAAATTTGACTTTAAAAACTCGGGAAAAGTCAGGTTTATTTTTTATGGCAGAACTAGTTTTTTAAGAACTTATTAAGGATGTAATTTTAAGCTTAAGGTTTTTTCAGAGGTTGGGGTTTGATTTTTCACATAACTTAAGTATCTTGATTTTGGTTGTAAAAAACTTTGATTATCTGAAAAGTTGATTGATACTGCTATGAAGTGGATCCAAACTTTGTGTGGTTTTGGTCTACCGTCTTGGAAAGGCTTTGAAATGCAAAAATGTTGATTGTTGTGATATTTTAATTTATCGAAATTTTGACTTTAAAAACTCGGGAAAAGTCGGGTTTATTTTCTATGGCAGAACTTGTTTTTTAAGAACTTATTAAGGATGTAATTTTTAGTTTAAAGTTTTTTTCAGAGGTTGGGGTTTGTTTTTTCACATAACTTAAGTATCTTAATTTTGGTTGTAAAAAACTTTGATTATCTGAAAAGTTGATTGATGCTGCTATGAAGTGGATCCAAACTGTGTGTGGTTTTGGTCTACCGTCTTGGAAAGGCTTTGAAATGCAAAATGTTGATAGTTGAGAGATTTTTTTTGTTTTTTTT
>NW_022996572.1:0-2866 GCF_900245975.1 Drosophila guanche | reverse complement strand
ATTTTTAGTTTAACATAACTTAAGTATCTTAGATCTGGTTGCAAAAAACTTTGATTATCTGAAAAGTTGATTGATACTGCTATAAAATGGATCCAAACTGTGTGTGGTTTTGGCCTTCCGCCAGGGAAAGGGTTTGAAATGCAAAAATGTTGATTTTTGTAAGGCATTTTTTTTTTAAATTTGACCTTAAAACTCGGGAAGGGTCGGGTTTACTTTCTATTGCAGAACTTGTTTTTTAGGAACTTATTAAGGATGCTATTTTTAGTTTAACATAACTTAAGTATCTTAGATCTGGTTGCAAAAAACTTTGATTATCTGAAAAGATGATTGATACTGCTATAAAATGGATCCAAACTGTGTGTGGTTTTGGCCTACCGTCTGGGAAAAGCTTTGAAATGCAAAAAATGTTGTTTTTTGTGAGGTTTTTTTTTTTTTTTAATTTACTTTAAAACTCGGGAAGGGTCGGGTTTTTTTTTCTATTGCAGAACTTGTTTATTAAGAACTTAATAAGGATGTAATTTTTATTTTAAGGTTTTTTCAGAGGTTGCTGTTTGTTTTTTCACATAACTTATGTATCTTAGATCTGGTTGCAAAAAACTTAGATTATTTGAAAAGTTGATTGATACTGCTATAAAATGGATCCACCTTTGTGTGGTTTTGGCCTACCGCCAGGAAAAGGGTTTGAAATGCAAAAATGTTGATTTTTGTAAGGTATTTTTTATTTTAATTTGACTTTAAAACTCGGGAAGGGTCGGGTTTATTTTCTATTGCAGAACTTGTTTATTAAGAACCTAATAAGGATGTAATTTTTATTTTAAGAATTTTTCAGAGGTAGCGGTTGGTTTTTTCACATAGCTTAAGTATCTTAGATCTGGTTGCAAAAAACTTTGATTATCTGAAAAGTTGATTGATACTGCTATAAAATGGATCCAAACTGTGTGTGATTTTGGCCTACCGCCAGGGAAAGGGTTTGAAATGAAAAATGTTGATTTTTGTAAGGTATTTTTTTTTTTTAATTTTACTTTAAAACTCGGGAAGGGTCGGGTTTATGTTCGAATTTTTGACTTTGCAAATTCGGGAACAGTCGGGTTTATTTTCAATGGCAGAACTTGTTTTTTAAGAACTTAATAAGGATGTAATTTTTAGTTTAAGGTTTTTTCAGAGGTAGCTATTTGTTTTTTCACATAGCATAAGTATCTTAGATCTGGTTGTAAAGAACTTTGATTATCTGAAAAGTTGATTGATACTGCTATAAAGTGGATCCAAACTCTGTGTGGTTTTAGGCTACCGTCTGGGTAAAGCTTTGGAATGCAAAATGTTAATTTTTGTGAGGTATTTTGTAGGACATTTTGACTTTAGAAATTCGGGAAAAGTCGGGTTTATTTTCTGTGGCAGAACTCTTTTTTTAAGAACTTATTAAGGATGTATTTTTTTCTTTAAAGTTTTTTTAGAAGTAGCGGTTTGTTTTTTCACATAACTTAAGTATCTTAGATCTGGTTGAAAAAACTTTGATTATCTGAAAAGTTGATTGATACTGCTATAAAGTGGATCCAAACTCTGTGTGGTTTTAGGCTACCGTCTGGGTAAAGCTTTGGAATGCAAAATGTTAATTTTTGTGAGGTATTTTTTAGGACATTTTGACTTTACAAATTCGGGAAAAGTCGGGTTTATTTTCTGTGGCAGAACTTGTTTTTTAAGAACTTATTAAGGATGTATTTTTTTCTTTAAAGTTTTTTTAGAAGTAGCGGTTTGTTTTTTCACATAACTTAAGTATCTTAGATCTGGTTGAAAAACTTTGATTATCTGAAAAGTTGATTGATACTGCTATAAAATGGATCCAAACTGTGCGTGGTTTTGGCCTACCGTCTGGATAAAGCTTTGAAATGCAAAAATGTTGATTTTTGTGAGTATTTTATTGTCCAAATTTTGACTTTTAAAACTCGGGAAAAGTCGCGTTTACTTTCTATGGCAGAACCTGGGTTTTTGAGAACTTATTAGGGATGTAATTTTTAGTTTAAGGTTTTTTCAGAGGTTGCGGTTTTTTTTTTCACATAACTTAAATATCTTAGATCTGGTTGCAAAAACTTTGATTATCTGAAAAGTTGATTGATACTGTTACAAAATGGATCCAAACTCTGTGTGGTTTTGGCCTACCGTCTGGGTAAACCTTTTAAATGCAAAAATGTTGATTTTTTTGAGGTATATTTTTCGAAATTATGACTTTAAAAACTCGGGAAGAGTCGGGTTTATTTTCTATGGCAGAACCTGGTTTTTTAAGAACTTATTAAGGATTTAATTTTTAGTTTAAGGTTTTTTCAGAGGTAGCGATTTGTTTTTTCACATAGCATAAGCATCTTAGATCTGGTTGGAAAAAACTTTGATTGTCTTAATAGCTGATTGATATTGCTATAAAATGGATCCAAACTCTGTGTGGTTTTGGCCTACCGTCTGGGTAAAGCTTTGAAATGCAAAAATTTTGATTTTTGTGAGGTATTTTTTTTCGAAATTTTGACTTTAAAAACTCGGGAAGAGTCGAGTTTATTTTCTATGGCAGAACCTGGTTTTTTAAGAACTTATTAAGGATTTCATTTTTAGTTTAAGGTTTTTTCAGAGGTTGCGGTTTGTTTTTTCACATAACTTAAATATCTTAGATCTGGTTGCCAAAAGCTTTGATTATCTGAAAATTTGATTGATACTGCTATAAAATGGATCCAAACTGTGTGTGGTTTTGGCCTACCGTCTGGGTAAAGCTTTGAAATGCAAACATTTTGATTGTTGTGAGTATTTTATTGTTAAAATTTTGACTTTAACAACTCGGGAAATGTCGGGTTTATTTTCTATGGCAGAACTTGTTTTTTAGGAACTT
>NW_022996571.1:0-2875 GCF_900245975.1 Drosophila guanche | reverse complement strand
ACCGACTTTTCCCGAGTTTTTAAAGTCAAAATTAAAAAAAAAAAAATCTAACAACAATCAACATTTTTGCATTTCAAAGCTATACCCAGACGGTAGGCCAAAACCACACAGAGTTTGGATCCATTTTATAGCAGTATCAACCAACTTTTCAGATAATCAAAGTTTTTTTCAACCACAATTAAGATACTGAAGTTATGTGAAAAAACAAACCGCAACCTCTAAAAAACCTTAAACTAAAAATTACAAAATTGCTAGTTCTTAAAAAACAAGTTCTGCCATAGAAAATAAAACCGACTTTTCCCGAGTTTTTAAGGTAAACATTTCGAAATCAAAAAATCTCACAACAATCAATGTTTTTGCATTACCAAGCTTTACCCAGACGGTCGGCCAAAACAACACAGAGTTTGGAACCATTTTATAGCAGTATCAATCATCTTTTTAGATAATCAAAGTTTTTTTAAACCAGATCTAAGATACTTAAGCTATGTGATAAAACAAACCGCAACCTCTGAAAAAACCTAAAATTAAAAAAACATCCTTCATAAATTCTTAAAAAAAAGGTCTACCGTAGAAAATAAACCCGACTGTTCCCGAGTTTTTAAAGTCAAAATTTCGAAAAAAAAAAATCTCACAACAATCAACAATTTTGCATAACAAAGCTTTACCCAGGCGGTAGGCCAAACCACATAGAGTTTAGATCCACTTTATAGCCGTATCAATAAACTTTTAAGACCAGATCTAAGACAATTATAGTATGTGAAAAAAACAACAGCTTCCTCTAAGAAACCTTAAACAAAATATAACAAACTTTAGAAATTCTTCAAAAAAATGCTGCCCTAGAAAATAAACCCGACTTTTCCCGAGTTCTTAAAGTCAAAAATTCGAAAAAAAAAAAATCTCACAACAATCAACAATTTTGCATTACAAAGCTTTACCCAGGCGGAAGGCCAAAACCACAAACAGTTTGAATCCATTTTATAGCAGTAGCAATCAACTTTTCAGATAATTACATTTTTTGTAGCCAGATCTAAGATACTTAAGCTAAGTGAAAAAACAAATCGCTACCTCTGAAAAAACCTTAAAAAAAATATACTCTCTTATAAATTGTTAAAATAAAAGTTCTGCCTTAGAAAATAACCCCGACTTTTCCCGAGTTTTTAAAGTCAAAGTTTCGAAAAAAAAAATCTCACAACAATCAACATTTTTGCATTTCAAAGCTTTTCCGAGACGGTAGGCCAAAACCACACAGAGTTTGGATCCACTTTATAGCAGTATCAATCAACTTTTCAGATAATCAAACTTCTTTACTACCAGATCTAAGATACTTAAGTTATGTGAAAAAACAAACCGCAACATCTAAAAAACCTTAAACTAAAAATTACAAAATTGCTAGTTCTTAAAAAACAAGTTCTGCCCTAGAAAATAAAACCGACTTTTCCCGAGTTTTTAAAGTAAAAATTTCGAAATCAAAAAATTTCACAACAATCAACGTTTTGGCATTACAAAGCTTTACCCAGACGGTCGTCCAAAACCACACAGAGTTTGGATCCAATTTATAGCAGTATCAATCATCTTTTTAGATAATCAAAGTTTTTTTAAACCAGATCCAAGATACTTAAGCTATGTGATAAAACAAACCGCAACCTCTGAAAAAACCTAAAATTAAAAAAACATCCTTCATAAATTCTTAAAAAAAAAAGGTCTACCATAGAAAATAAACCCGACTGTTCCCGAATTTTTAAAGTCAAAATTTAGAAGAAAAAAAAAATCTCACAACAATCAACAATTTTGCATAACACAGCTTTACCCAGGCGGTAGGCCAAACCACATAGACTTTAGATCCACTTTATAGCCGTATCAATACACTTTTAAGACCAGATCTAAAACAATTATAGTAAGTGAAAAAAACAACAGCTTCATCTAAAAAACCTTAAACAAAATATAACATACTTTAGAAATTCTTCAAAAAAAATGCTGCCCTAGAAAATAAACCCGACTTTTCCCGAGTTCTTAAAGTCAAAAATTCGAAAAAGAAAATCTCACAAAAATCAACATTTTTGCATTTCAAAGCTTTACCCAGACGGTCGGCCAAAACCACACAGAGTTTGGATCCACTTTATAGCAGTATCAATCAACTTTTCAGATAATCAAACTTCTTTACTACCAGATCTAAGATACTTAAGTTATGTGAAAAAACAAACCGCAACCTCTAAAAACCCTTAAACTAAAAATTACAAAATTGCTAGTTCTTAAAAAACAAGTTCTGCCATAGAAAATAAAACCGACTTTTCCCGAGTTTTTAAAGTAAAAATTTCGAAATAAAAAAATCTCAAAACAATCAACGTTTTTCCCATTCAAGGCTTTTCCGAGACGGTAGGCCAAAACCGCAAACATTTTGGATCCATTTTATAGCAGTATCAATCAACTTTTCAGATAATCAAAGTTTTTTACAACCAAAATTAAGACTTACTTAAGTTATGTGAAAAAACCTTAAACTAAAAATTACATCCTTAATAAGTTCCTAAAAAAACAAGTTCTGCCATAGAAAATAAATCCGACTTTTCCCGAGTTTTTAAAGTAAAAATATCAACAAAAAAAAATCTCACATCAATCAACATTTTTGCACTTCAAATCCTTACCCAGGTGGTACGCCAAAACCACACAGAGTTTGGCTCCATTTTATAGCAGTATCAATCAACTTTTCAGATAATCAAAGTTTTTTTCAACCACAATTAAGATACTTAAGTTATGTGAAAAAACAAACCGCAACCTCTAAAAAACCTTAAACTAAAAATTACAAAATTGCTAGTTCTTAAAAAACAAGTTCTGCCATAGAAAATAAAACCGACTTTTCCCGAGTTTTTAAAGTAAAAAT
>NW_022996570.1:0-2878 GCF_900245975.1 Drosophila guanche | reverse complement strand
TTGGATCCATTTTATAGCAGTATCAATCAACTTTTCAGATAATCAAAGTTTTTTGCAACCAGATCTAAGATACTTAAGTTATGTAAAAAAACAAACCGCAACCTCTGAAAAAACCTTAAACTAAAAATTACATCCTTAATAAGTTCCTAAAAAACAAGTTCTGCCATAGAAAATAAAGCCGACTTATCCCGAGTTTTTAAAGTAAAAATATCGAAAAAAAAAATCTCACATCAATCAACATTTTTGCATTTCAAAGCTTTACCCAGACGGTAGGCCAAAACCACAAACAGTTTGGATCCATTTTATAGCAGTATCAATTAACTTTTCAGATAATCAAAGTTTTTTACAACCAATATTAAGATACTTAAGTTATGTGAAAAAACAAACCGCAACCTCTGAAAAAACCTTAAACTTAAAATTACTTCCTTAATAAGTTCTTAAAAAACAAGTTCTGCCATAGAAAATACAACCGACTTTTCCCAAGTTTTTAAAGTCAAACTTTCGAACAAAATACCTCACAAAAATCAACATTTTTGCATTTCAAAGCTTTACCCAGACGGTAGGCCAAAACCACACAGAGTTTGGATCCATTTTATAGCAGAATCAATCAACTTTTCTGATAATCAAAGTTTTTTACAACTAAAATTAAGATACTTAAGTTATGTAAAAAAGCAAACCGCCACCTCTGAAAAAACCTTAAACTTAAAATTACTTCCTTAATAAGTTCTTAAAAAACAAGTTCTGGCATAGAAAATAAAACCGACTTCTCCCGAGTTTTTAAAGTAAAAATTTTGAAAAAAAATCTCACAACAATCCACATTTTTGCATTTCAAAGCTTTTCCGAAACGGTAGGCCAAAACCACACAGAGTTTGGATCCATTTTATAGCAGTATCAATCAACTTTTCAGATAATCAAAGTTTTTTGCAACCAGATCTAAGATACTTAAGTTATGTAAAAAAACAAACCGCAACCTCTGAAAAAACCTTAAACTAAAAATTACATCCTTAATAAGTTCCTAAAAAACAAGTTCTGCCATAGAAAATAAAGCCGATTTTCCCGAGTTTTTAAAGTAAAAATATCGCCAAAAATTCGGACTCTCTTCTTTACCCAGACGGTAAGCCAAAACCACACAGTTTGGATCCATTTTATAGCAGTATCAAACAAATTTTCAGATAATCAAAGTTTTTTACAACGAAAATTAAGATACTTAAGTTATGTAAGAAAACAAACCGCAACCTCTAAAAAACCTTAAACTAAAAATTACAACCTTAATAAGTTCCCTAAAAAACAAGTTCTGCCATAGAAAATAAGCCCGACTTTTCCCGAGTTTTTAAAGTAAAAAAATAGCGAAAAAAAAAATCTCACATTAATCAAACTTTTTTGCATTTCAAAGCTTAACCCAGACGGTAGGCCAAAACCATACGGAGTTTGGATCCATTTTATGGCAGTAGCAATCAACTTTTCAGATAATCAAAGTTTTTTACAACCAAAATTAAGATACTTAAGTTATGTGAAAAAACAAAGCGCAACCTCTGAAAAAACCTTAAACTTAAAATTACTTACCTACCTAGATCTTAAAGAACAAGTTCTGCCATAGAAAATAAACTTGAGTTTTTAAAGTCAAAATTTCGTACAATATACCTCACAAAAATCAACATTTTTGCATTTCAAAGCTTTACCCAGAAGGTAGGCCAAAACCACACAGAGTTTGGGTCCATTTTATAGCAGAATCAATCAACTTTTCTGATAGTCAATGTTTTTTGTAACCAGATCTTAGATACTTAAGTTATGTGAAAAAACAAACCGCAACCTCTGAAAAACCCTTAAACTAAAAATTACAAAATTGCTAGTTCTTAAAAAACAAGTTCTGGCATAGAAAATAAAACCGACTTCTCCCGAGTTTTTAAAGTAAAAATTTCGTACAAAAAAATCACACAACAATCCACATTTTTGCATTTCAAAGCTTTTCCGAGACGGTAGGCCAAAATCACACAGAGTTTGGATCCATTTTAAAGCAGTATCAATCAACTTTTCAGATAATCAAAGTTTTTTGCAACCAGATCTAAGATACTTAAGTTATGTAAAAAAACAAACCGCAACCTCTGCAAAAACCTTAAACTAAAAATTACAACCTTAATAAGTTCCTAAAAAACAAATTCTGCCATAGAAAATAAACCCGACTTTTCCCGAGTTTTTAAAGTAAAAATATCGAAAAAAAAAATCTCACATCAATCAACAATTTTGCATTTCAAAGCTTTACCCATACGGTAGGCCAAAACCACAAACAGTTTGGATCCATTTTATAGCAGTATCAATCAACTTTTCAGATAATCAAAGTTTTTTACAACCAAAATTAAGATACTTCAGATATGTGAAAAAAAAACCGCAACCTTTTGAAAAAACCTTAAACTTAAAATTACTTACCTACCTAGATCTTAAAGAACAAGTTCTGCCATAGAAAATAAACTTGAGTTTTTAAAGTCAAAATTTCGTACAAAATACCTCACAAAAATCAACATTTTTGCATTTCAAAGCTTTACCCAGACGGTAGGCCAAACCCACACAGAGTTTGGGTCCATTTTATAGCAGAATCAATCAACTTTTCTGATAGTCAAAGTTTTTTGCAACCAGATCTTAGATACTTAAGTTATGTGAAAAAACAAACCGCAACCTCTGAAAAAACCTTAAACTAAAAATTACAAACTTGCTAGTTCTTAAAAAACAAGTTCTGGCATAGAAAATAAAACCGACTTCTCCCGAGTTTTTAAAGTAAAAATTTCGTACAAAAAAATCTCACAACAATCCCTCACAAAAATCAACATTTTTGCATTTCAAAGCTTTACCCAGACGGTAGGCCAAAATCAAACAGAGTTTGGA
>NW_022996569.1:0-2880 GCF_900245975.1 Drosophila guanche | reverse complement strand
CATAGCTTTACCCAGACGGTAGGCCAAAACCACAAACAGTTTGGATGCATTTTATAGCAGTATCAATCAACTTTTCAGATAATCAAAGTTTTTTACAACCAAAATTAAGATACTTAAGTTATGTGAAAAACAAACCGCAACCTCTGAAAAAACCTTAAACTAAAAATTACTTCCTTAATAAGTTTCTAAAAAACAAGTTCTGCCATAGAAAATAAACCCGAGTTTTTAAAGCCGAAATTTCTTACAAAATACATCACAAAAATCAACATTTTTGCATTTTAAAGCTTTACCCAGATGGTAAGCCAAAACCACACAGAGTTTGGATCCATTTTATAGCAGAATCTATCAACTTTTCAGATAATCAACGTTTTTTGCAACCAGATCTAAGATACTTAAGTTATGTGAAAAAACAAACCGCAACCTCTGAAAAAACCTTAAACTAAAACTTACCTCCTTAATAAGTTCCTAAAAAAACAAGTTCTGCCATAGAAAATAAACCCGACTTTTCCCGAGTTTTTAAAGTCAAAATTTGGAAAAAAAAAAATCTCACAACAATCAACATTTTTGCATTTCATAGCTTTACCCAGACGGTATGCCAAAACCACAAACAGTTTGGATGCATTTTATAGCAGTATCAATCAACTTTTCAGATAAGCAAAGTTTTTTACAACCAAAATTAAGATACTTAAGCTATGTGAAAAACAAACCGCAATCTCTGAAAAAACCTTAAACTAAAACGTACCTCCTTAATAAGTTCCTAAAAAAAACAAGTTCTGCCATAGAAAATAAACCCGACTTTTCCCGAGTTTTTAAAGTCAAAATTTGGAAGAACAAAAAAATCTCACAACAATCAACATTTTTGCATTTTAAAGCTTTTCCAAGACGGTAGACCAAAACCACACAGAGTTTGGATCCATTTTATAGCAGTATCAATCAACTTTTCAGATAATCAAAGTCCTTTACAACCAAAATTAAGATACTTAAGTTATGTGAAAAAACAAACCGCAACCTCTGAAAAAATTGATTAAAAAAAAAATATCTCACACAATCAACATTTTTGCATTTCAAAGCTTTTCCGAGACGGTAGACCAAAACCACAAAAAGTTTGGATCCATTTTATAGCAGAATCTATCAACTTTTCAGATAATCCAAATTTTTTGCAACCAGATCTAAGATACTTAAGTTATGTGAAAAAACAATCCGCAACCTCTGAAAAAACCTTAAACTAAAACTTACCTCCTTAATAAGTACCTAAAAAAACAAGTTCTGCCATAGAAAATAAACCCGACTTTTCCCGAGTTTTTAAAGTCAAAATTAGGAAAAAAAAAATCTCACAACAATCAACATTTTTGCATTTCATAGCTTTACCCAGACGGTAGGCCAAAACCACAAACAGTTTAGATGCATTTTATAGCAGTATCAATCAACTTTTCAGATAATCAAAGTTTTTTACAACCAAAATTAAGATACTTAAGTTATGTGAAAAACAAACCGCAACCTCTGAAAAAACCTTAAACTAAAAATTACTTCCTTAATAAGTTTCTAAAAAACAAGTTCTGCCATAGAAAATAAACCCGAGTTTTTAAAGCCAAAATTTCTTACAAAATACATCACAAAAATCAACATTTTTGCATTTTAAAGCTTTACCCAGATTGTAGGCCAAAACCACACAGAGTTTGGATCCATTTTATAGCAGAATCTATCAACTTTTCAGATAATCAACGTTTTTTGCAACCAGATCTAAGATACTTAAGTTATGTGAAAAAACAAACCGCAACCTCTGAAAAACCTTAAACTAAAACTTACCTCCTTAATAAGTTCCTAAAAAAACAAGTTCTGCCATAGAAAATAAACCCGACTTTTCCCGAGTTTTTAAAGTCAAAATTTGGAAAAAAAAAAATCTCACAACAATCAACATTTTTGCATTTCAAAGCTTTTCCGAGACGGTAGGCCAAAACCACACAGAGTTTGGATTTTATAGCAGTATCAATCAACTTTTCAGATAATCAAAGTTTTTTACAACCAAAATTAAGATACTTAAGTTATGTGAAAAAACAAACCGCAACCTCTGAAAAAACCTTAAACTAAAAATTACTTCCTTAATAAGTTTATAAAAAACAAGCTCTGCCATAGAAAATAAACCCGACTTTTCCCGAGTTTTCAAGGTAAAAATATCGAAAAAAAAATCTCACATCAATCAACATTTTTGCATTTCAGAAGGTAGGCCAAAATCACACAGAGTTTGGATCCAATTTATAGCAGAATCAATCAACTTTTTTGATAATCAAAGTTTTTTGCAACCAGATCTTAGATACTTAAGTTATGTGAAAAAACAAACCGCAACCTCTGAAAAAACCTTAAAATAAAAATTACAAAAATGCTAGTTCTTAAAAAACAAGTTCTGGCATAGAAAATAAAACCGACTTCTCCCGAGTTCTTAAAGTCAAAATTTGGGAAAAAAAAATCTCACAACAATCAAAATTTTTGCATTTTAAAGCTTTTCCCAGACGGTAGGCCAAAACCACACAGAGTTTGGATCCATTTTATAGCAGTATCAATCAACTTTTCAGATAATCAAAGTTTATTACAACCAAAATTAAGATACTTAAGTTATGTGAAAAAACAAACCGCAACCTCTGAAAAAACCTTAAACTTAAAATTCCTTCTTTAATAAGTTCTTAAAAAAAACAAGTTCTGCCATAGAAAATAAAAACCGACTTTCCCAAGTTTTTAAAGTCAAAATTTCGTACAAAATACCTCACAAAAATCAACATTTTTGCATTTCAGACGGTAGGCCAAAATCACACAGAGTTTGGATCCAATTTATAGCAGAATCAATCAACTTTTCTGATAATCAAAGTTTTTTGCAACCAGATCTTA
>NW_022996568.1:0-2882 GCF_900245975.1 Drosophila guanche | reverse complement strand
TTGTAAAAAACTTTGATTATCTGAAAAGTTGATTGATACTGCTATAAAATGGATCCAAACTGTTTGTGGATTTGGCCTACCGCCTGGGTTAGGATTTTAAATGCAAAAATGTTGATTGATGTGAGATTTTTTTTTTCGATATTCTTACTTTAAAAACTCGGGAAAAGTCGGGTTTATTTTTTTCGCAGAACTTGTTTTTTAGGGTCTTATTAAGGATGTAATTTTTAGTTTAAGGTTTTTTCAGAGGTTGCGTTTTGTTTTTTCACATAACTTAAATATCTTACTTTTGGTTTTAAAAAACTTTAATTATCTGAAAAGTTGATTGATACTGCTATAAAATGGATCCAAACTCTGTGTGGTTTTGGCCTACCGTCTCGGTTGAGCTTTGAAATGCAAAAATGCTTATTGTTGTGAGATTTTTTTTTTTTTTTTCGAAATTTTGACTTCAAAAGCTCGGGAAAAGTCAGTTTTATCTTCTATGGCAGAACTTGTTTTTTAAGAACTATCAATTTTTATATTTTTAGTTTAAGGTTGCGTTTTGTTATTGCGAGGTTGCGTTTTGTTATTTCACATAACTTAAGTATCTTAATTTTGGTTGTAAAAAACTTTGATTATCTGAAAAGTTGATTGATACTTCTATAAAATGTATCCAAACTCTGTGTGGTTTTGGCCGACCGTCTGGGTAAATCTTTGTAATGCAAAATTGTTGATTGTTGTGAGATTTTTTTTGTTTTTTTTTCGAAATTTTTACTTTAATCTTGTTGGCAGATCTTGTTTTTTAAGAACTAGCAATTTTGTAATTTTTAGTTTAAGGTTTTTTCAGAGGTTGCGGTTTGCTTTTTCACATAACTTAAGTATCTTAATTTTGGTTTTAAAAATCTCTGAATATCTGAAAAGTTGATTGATACTTCTATAAAATGTATCCAAACTCTGTGTGGTTTTGGCCTACCGTCTGGGTAAAGCTTTGTAATGCAAAATTGTTGATTGTTGTGAGATTTTTTTTTCCAAATTTTTTTTTGTTGTTTTTTTTTTTTTTTCTCTTTATATTTACAATCTGTTTTTAAACAATAAGTAAATTGTATAATTATTATTCAATTAACAGAAATACTAGTTTTTCCTAATTTTGACTTTAAAAAGTTTGGAAAAGTCGGGTTTATTTTCTATGGCAGAACTTGTTTTTAAGGAACTTACTAACGATGTAATTTTTAGTTTAAGGGTTTTTTCAGAGGTTGCGGTTTATTTTTTCACATAACTTAAGTATCTTAATTTTGGGTGTAAAACACTTTGATTATCTGAAAAGTTAATTGATACTGCTATAAAAAGGGTCCAAACTGTTTGCGGTTTTGGCCTACCTTCACGGAAAAGCTTTGAAACGCAAGAACGTCGATTGTTGTGAGATTTTTTGTTTTCGAAATTTTTACTTTAAAAGCTCGGGAAAAGTCGCTTTTATTTTCTATGACAGATCTTGTTTT
The DNA here is from genome assembly GCF_900245975.1 of Drosophila guanche. Taxonomy (NCBI): domain Eukaryota; kingdom Metazoa; phylum Arthropoda; class Insecta; order Diptera; family Drosophilidae; genus Drosophila; species Drosophila guanche. The sequence goes on along the minus strand of NW_022996568.1, from coordinate 1,410 downwards.
TTAAGAACTAGCAATTTTGTAATTTTTAGTTTAAAGTTTTTTCAGAGGTTGCGGATTGTTTTTTCACATAACCTAAGTATCTTAATTGTGGTTGTAAAAAAACTTTGATTATCTGAAAAGTTGATTCATACTGCTATAAAATGGATCCAAACACAGTGCGGTTTTGGCCTACCGTCTGGGTAAAGCTTTGTAATGCAAAATTGTTGATTGTTGTGAGATTTTTTTTTCAAAATTTTGACTTTAAAAACTCGGGAAAAGTCGGGTTTATTTTCTATGGCAGAACTTGTTTTTTAGGAACTTATTAAGGAAGTAATTTTAAGTTTCGGGTTTTTTCTGAGGTTGCGGTTTGTTTTTCACATAACTTAAATATCTTAATTTTGGTTGTAAAAAACTTTGATTACTTACAAAGTCGCTTTTATTTTCTATGGCAGATATTGTTTTTTAAGAACTAGCAATTCTGTAATTTTTAGTTTAAGGGTTTTTCAGAGGTTGTGGTTTGTTTTTTCACATAACTTAAGTATCTTAAAAACTCGGGAAAAGTCGGGTTTATTTTCTATGGCAGAACTTGTTTTTTTAGGAACTTATTAATGATGTAATTTTTAGTTTAAGGTTTTTTCAGAGGTTGCGGTTTGTTTATCTTAATTTTGGTTGTAAAAAACTTTGATTATCTGAAAAGTTGATTGATACTGCTATAAAATGGATCCAAACTGTTTGTGGATTTGGCCTACCGCCTGGGTTAGGATTTTAAATGCAAAAATGTTGATTGATGTGAGATTTTTTTTTTCGATATTCTTACTTTAAAAACTCGGGAAAAGTCGGGTTTATTTTTTTTCGCAGAACTTGTTTTTTAGGGTCTTATTAAGGATGTAATTTTTAGTTTAAGGTTTTTTCAGAGGTTGCGTTTTGTTTTTTCACATAACTTAAATATCTTACTTTTGGTTGTAAAAAACTTTAATTATCTGAAAAGTTGATTGATACTGCTATAAAATGGATCCAAACTCTGTGTGGTTTTGGCCTACCGTCTCGGTTGAGCTTTGAAATGCAAAAATGCTTATTGTTGTGAGATTTTTTTTTTTTTTTTTTTCGAAATTTTGTCTTTAAAAGCTCGGGAAAAGTCAGTTTTATCTTCTATGGCAGAACTTGTTTTTTAAGAACTATCAATTTTTATATTTTTAGTTTAAGGTTTTTTCAGAGGTTGCGGTTTGCTTTTTCACATAACTTAAGTATCTTAATTTTGGTTGTAAAAATCTCTGAATATCTGAAAAGTTGATTGATACTTCTATAAAATGTATCCAAACTCTGTGTGGTTTTGGCTTACCGTCTGGGTAAAGCTTTGTAATGCAAAATTGTTGATTGTTGTGAGATTTTTTTTTCCAAATTTTTTTTTGTTTTTTTTTTTTTTTTTTTTTT
>NW_022996567.1:0-2886 GCF_900245975.1 Drosophila guanche | reverse complement strand
ATAACTTGTTTTTCAAGAACTTATTAAGGATTTAATTTTTAGTTTAAGGTTTTTTCAGAGGTTGCGGTTTGTTTTTTCACATAACTTAAGTATCTTAATTTTGGTTGTAAAAAACTTTGATTATCTGAAAAGTTGATTGATACTGCTATAAAATGGATCCAAACTCTGTGTGGTTTTGGCCTACCGTCTCGGAAAAGCTTTGAAATGCAAAAATGTGGATTGTTGTGAGATTTTTTTTTTTCGAAATTTTGACTTTAAAAACTCGGGAAAAGTCGGGTTTATTTTCTATGGCAGAACTTGTTTTTTAGGAACTTATTAAGGATGTAATTTTTAGTTTAAGGTTTTTTCAGAGGTAGCGATTTGTTTTTTTCACAAATCTTAAGTATCTTAATTTTGGTTGTAAAAACTTTGATTATCTGAAAAGTTGATTGATACTGCTATAAAATGGATCCAAACTCTGTGTGGTTTTGGCCTACCGTCTGGGTAAAGCCTTGAAATGCAAAAACGTTGATTTTTGTGAGGTATTTTGTACGAAATTTTGACTTTAAAAATTCGGAAACGGTGGGGTTTATTTTCTATGGCAGAACTTTTCTTTTAAGAATTTTCAAAGTTTTTACTTTTTTGTTTAAGGTTTTTTAGAAGAACCGGTTTGTTTTTCACATAACTTTGGTATCTTAGACCTGGTTGTAAAGAACTTTTATTATCTGAAAAGTTGATTGATGCTGCTATGAAGTGGATCCAAACTGTGTGTGGTTTTGGCCTACCGTCTCTGAAAAGCTTTGAAATGCACAAATGTTGATTGTTGTGAGATTTTTTTTTCCAAATTTTGACTTTAAAAACTCGGGAAAAGTCGGGTTTATTTTCTATGGCAGAACTTGTTTTTTAAGAACTTATTAAAGATGTAATTTTTAGTTTCAGGTTTTTTCAAACGTTGCGGTTTGTTTTTTCACATAACTTAAGTATCTAAGATCTTGTTGCAAAAAACTTTGATTATCTGAAAAGTTGATTGATACTGCTATAAAATGGATCCAAACTCTGTGTGGTTTTGGCCTAACGTCTCGGAAAAGCTTTGAAATTCAAAAATGTGGATTGTTGAGATTTTTTTTTTCGAAATTTTGACTTTAAAAACTCGTGAAAAGTCGGGTTTATTTTCTGTGGCAGAACTTGTTTTTTAAGAACTTATTAAGGAAGTAATTGTAAGTTTAAGGTTTTTTCAGAGGTTGCGGTTTGTTTTTCACATGGCTTAAGTATCTTAGATCTGGTTGCAAAAAACTTTGATTATCTGAAAAGTTTATTGATACTGTTATAAAATGGATCCAAAATCTGTGTGGTTTGGCCTACCGTGAAATGAAAAAATGTTGATTGTTGTGATATTTTTTTTTTTTAATTTGACTTTAAAAAGTCGGGAGAAGTCGGGTTTATTTTCTATGGCAGATCTTGTTTTTTAAGAACTTATTAAGGTTGTAATTTTTAGTTTAAGGTTTTTTCAGAGGTTGCGGTTTGTTTTGTAACATAACTTAAGTATCTAAGATCTTGTTGCAAAAAATTTGATTATCTGAAAACTTGATTGATACTGCTATTAAATGGATCCAAACTCTGTGTGGTTTTGGCCTACCGTGAAATGAAAAAATGTTGATTGTTGTGATATTTTTTTTTTTTTTAATTTTGACTTTAAAAAGGGGAAAGTCGGGTTTATTTTCTATGGCAGATTTTCTTTTTTAAGAACTTATTAAGGATGTAATTTTTAGTTTAAGGTTTTTTCAGAGGTTGCGGGTTGTTTTTTCCACATAACTTAAGTATCTTAATTTTGGTTGTAAAAAATTTGATTATCTGAAAAGTTGATTGATACTGCTATATAATGGATCCAAACTCTGTGTGGTTTTGGCCTACCGTCTGGGTAAAGCTTTGAAATGCAAAAATTTTGATTTTTGTGAGGTATTTCTTACGAAATTTTGACTTTAAAAATTTGGGAAAAAAGGGGTTTATTTTCTATAACAGAACATTTCTTTTACGAATTTCCAAAGTTTGTACTTTTTTGTTTAACGTTTTTTAAAAGTAGCGGTTATTTTTTTTCACATAACTTTAGTATCTTAGACCTGGTTGTAAAAAACTTTGATTATCTGAAAAAGTTGATTGATACTGCTATAGAGTGGATCCAAACTCTGTGTGGTCTTGGCCTACCGTCTGGGTAAAGCTTTGAAATGCAAAAATGTTGATTTTTGTGAGGTATTTTGTACGAATTTTTGACTTTAAAAACTCGGCGAAAAGTCGGGTTTATTTTCTATGGCAGAACTTTAGTTTTAAGAATTTATTAAGAAAACAATTTTTTGTTTAAGGTTTTTTTCAGAGGTAGCGATTTTTTTTCACATAACTTAAGTATCTTAATTTTGGTTGTAAAAACTTTGATTGATCTGGTTGCAAAAAACTTTGATTATCTGAAAAGTTGATTGATTCTGCTATAAAATGGATCCAAACTCTGTGTGGTTTTGGTCTACCGTCTGGGTAAAGCTTTGAAATGCAAAAATGTTGATTTTTGTGAGGTATTTTTTACGATTTTTTGACTTTAAAAACTCGGGAAAAGTCGGGTTTATTTTCTATGGCAGAACTTGTTTTTTTAGGAACTTTTTAAGGATGTAATTTTTAGTTTAAGGTTTTTTCAGAGGTAGCGATTTGTTTTTTTCACAAATCTTAAGTATCTTAATTTTGGTTGTAAAAAATTTGATTATCTGAAAAGTTGATTGATACTGCTATATAATGGATCCAAACTCTGTGTGGTTTTGGCCTACCGTCTGGGTAAAGCTTTGAAATGCAAAAATTTTGATTTTTGTGAGGTATTTTTTACGAAATTTTGACTTTAAAAATTTGGGAAAAAAGGGGTTTATTTTC
>NW_022996566.1:0-2888 GCF_900245975.1 Drosophila guanche | reverse complement strand
TTGGATCCATTTTATGACAGAATCAATCAACTTTTCTGATAATCAAAGTGTTTTGCAACCAGATCTTAGATACTTAAGTTATGGGAAAAAACAAACCGCAACCTCTGAAAAAACCTTAAACTAAAAATTACAAAATTGCTAGTTCCTAAAAATCACGTTCTGCCATAGAAAATAAACCCGACTTTTCCCGAGTTCTTAACGTCAAAATTTTTGAAAAAAAAAATGCATTTTTGCATTTTAAAGCTTTACCCAGACGGTAAGCCAAAACCACACAGAGTTTGGATCCATTTTATGACAGAATCAATCAACTTTTCTGATAATCAAAGTGTTTTGCAACCAGATCTAAGATACTTAAGTTATGGGAAAAAACAAACCGCAACCTCTGAAAAAACCTTAAACTAAAAATTACAAAATTGCTAGTTCCTAAAAATCACGTTCTGCCATAGAAAATAAACCCGACTTTTCCCGAGTTCTTAAAGTCAAAATTTGGGAAAAAAAATGCATTTTTGCATTTTAAAGCTTTACCCAGACGGTAGGCCAAAACCACACAGAGTTTGGATCCATTTTATAGCAGTATCAATCAACTTTTCAGATAATCAAAGTTTTTTGCAACCAGATCTAAGATACTTAAGTTATGTGAAAAAACAAACCGCAACCTCTGAAAAAACCTCAAACTTAAAATTACTTCCTTAATAAGTTCTTAAAAAACAAGTTCTGGCATAGAAAATAAACCCGACCCCAATCAACTTTTCAGATAATCAAAGTTTTTTGCAACCCGATCTAAGATACTCAAGATATGTAAAAAAAACAAACCGCAACCTTTGAAGAAACCTTAAACTAAAAATTACATCCCTAATAAGTTCATAAAAAACAAGTTCTGCTATAGAAAATAAACCCGACTTTTCCCGAGTTTTTAAAGTAAAAATTTGAAAAAAAAAATCTCACATCAGTCAACATTTGTGCATTTCGAAGCCTTACCCAGACGGTAAGCCAAAACCACACAGTTTGGATCCATTTTCTAGCAGTATCAAACAACTTTTCAGATAATCAAAGATTTTTTTAATCGAAAATTAAGATACCTAAGTTATGTAAGAAAACAAACCGCAACCTCTGAAAAAACCTTAAACTAAAAACTACATCCTTAATAAGTTCCTAAAAAAACAAGTTCTGCCATAGAAAATAAACCCGACTTTTCCCGAGTTCTTAAAGTCAAAATTTGGAGAAAAAAAAATGAATTTTTGCATTTTAAAGCTTTACCCAGACGGTAGGCCAAAACCACACAGAGTTTGGATCCATTTTATGACAGAATCAATCAACTTTTCTGATAATCAAAGTGTTTTGCAACCAGATCTAAGATACTTAAGTTATGGGAAAAAACAAACCGCAACCTCTGAAAAAACCTTAAACTAAAAATTACTAAATTGCTAGTTCCTAAAAATCACGTTCTGCCATAGAAAATAAACCCGACTTTTCCCGAGTTCTTAAAGTCAAAATTTGGGAAAAAAAAATGCATTTTTGCATTTTAAAGCTTTACCCAGACGGTAGGCCAAAACCACACAGAGTTTGGATCCATTTTATGACAGAATCAATCAACTTTTCTGATAATCAAAGTGTTTTGCAACCAGATCTTAGATACTTAAGTTATGGGAAAAAACAAAAAAAAAAAATTACAAAATTGCTAGTTCCTAAAAATCACCTTCTGCCATAGAAAATAAACCCGACTTCTCCAGAGTTCTTAAAGTCAAAATTTGGGGAAAAAAAATGCATTTTTGCATTTTAAAGCTTTACCCAGACGGTAGGCCAAAACCACACAGAGTTTGGATCCATTTTATAGCAGTATCAATCAACTTTTCAGATAATCAAAGTTTTTTACAACCACATCTAAGATATTTAAGTTATGTGAAAAAACAAACCGCAACCTTTGAAGAAACCTTAAACTAAAAATTACATCCCTAATAAGTTCATAAAAAACAAGTTCTGCTATAGACTTTTCCTGAGTTTTTAAAGTAAAAAAATCGAAAAGAAAAATCTCACATCAATCAACATTTTTGCATTTCAAAGCTTTTCCGAGACGGTAGGCCAAAACCACACAGAGTTTGGATCCATTTTACAGCAGTATCAATCAACTTTTCAGATAATCAAAGTTTTTTGCAACCAGATCCAAGATACTTAAGTTATGTGAAAAAACAAACTGCAACCTCTGAAAAAACCTTAAACTTAAAAGTACTTTCTTAATAAGTTCTTAAAAAACAAGTTCTGCCATAGAAAAAAACCCGAGTTTTAAAAGTCAAAATTTCGTACAAAATACCTCACAAAAATCAACATTTTTGCATTTCAAAGCTTTAGCCAGACGGTAGGCCAAAACCACACAGAGTTTGGATCCATTTTATAGCAGAATCAATCAACTTTTCTGATAATCAAAGTGTTTTGCAACCAGATCTTAGATACTTAAGTTATGGGAAAAAACAAACCGCAACCTCTGAAAAAACCTTAAACTAAAAATTACAAAAATGCTAGTTCTTAAAAAACAAGTTCTGGCATAGAAAATAAAACCGACTTCTCCCGAGTTTTTAAAGTAAAAATTTCGAAAAAAAATCTCACAACAATCCACATTTTTGCATTTAAAAGCTTTTCCGAGATGGTAGGCCAAAATCACACAAAGTTTGGATCCATTTTATAGCAGTATCAATCAACTTTTCAGATAATCAAAGTTTTTTGCAACCAGATCTTAGATACTTAAGTTATGTGAAAAAACAAACCGCAACCTCTGAAAAAACCTTAAAATAAAAATTACAAAAATGCTAGTTCTTAAAAAACAAGTTCTGGCATAGAAAATAAAACCGACTTCTCCCGAGTTTTTAAAGTAAAAATTTCGAAAAAAAATCTCA
>NW_022996565.1:1728-2891 GCF_900245975.1 Drosophila guanche | reverse complement strand
AACTCGGGAAAAGGTAGGTTCGGTAGCCTCGGTTTTATTTTCTATGGCAGAACTTGTTGTTTTAAGAACTAGCAATTTTGTAATTTTTAGTTTAAGGTTTTTTCAGAGGTTGTGGTTTGTTTTTTCACATAACTTAAGTATCTTAATTTAGGTTGTAAAAAACTTTGATTATCTGAAAAGTTGATTGATACTGATATAAAATGGATCCAAACTGTTTGTGGTTTTGGCCTACCGTCTCGGAAAGGCTTTGAAATTCAAAAATATTGATTGTTGTGAGATTTTTTTTTTCGATATTTTTACTTTAAAAACTTGGGAAAAGTCGGGTTTATTTTCTATAGCAGAACTTGCTTTTTAGGGACTTATTAAGGATGTAATTTTTAGTTTAAGGTTTTTTCAGAGGTTGCGGTTTGTTTTTTCACATAACTTAAGAATCTGAATTTTGGTTGTAAGAAATTTTGATTATCTGAAAAGTTGATTGATACTGCCATAAAGTGGATCCAAACTCTGTGTGGTTTTGGTCTACCGTCTCGGAAAAGCTTTGAAATGCAAAAATGTGGATTGTTGTAAGATTTCTTTTTTCGAAATTTTGACTTTAAAAACTCGGGAAAAGTTGGTTTTATTTTCTATGGCAGAACTTGTTTTTTTAAGAACTAGCTATTTTGTAATTTTTAGTTTAAGGTTTTTTCAGATGTTGCGGTTGGTTTTTCACATAACTTAAGCATCTTAATTTTGGTTGTAAAAAACTTTGATTATCTGAAAAGTTGATTGATTCTGCTATAAAATGGATCCAAACTCTGTGTGGTTTTGGCCTACCGTCTGGGTAAAGCTTTAAAATGCAAAAATGTTCATTTTTGTGAGGTATTTTGTACGAAATTTTGACTTTTAAAAACTCGGGTTTTTTTTTCTATGGCAGAACTTGTTTTTTAAGAACTTATTAAGAAAGTAAGTTGAAGTTTAAGGTTTTTTCAGAGGTTGCGGTTTGTTTTTTTACATAGCTTAAGTATCTTAATTTTGGTTGTAAAAAACTTTGATTATCTGAAAAGTTGATTGATACTGCTATAATATGGATCCAACCTCTGTGTGGTTTTGGCCTACCGTCTGGGTAAAGCTTTGAAATGCAAACATGTTGATTTTTGTGAGGTATTTTTTACAAAATTTTGACT
>NW_022996565.1:0-1597 GCF_900245975.1 Drosophila guanche | reverse complement strand
TTAGACCTGGTTGTAAAGAACTTTGATTACTTTGAATTTTCATAGGTTGCGGTTTGTTTTTTCACATAACTAGTATCTTAATTTTGGTTGTAAAAAACCTTGATTATCTAAAAAGTTGATTGATCCTGCTATTAAATGGATCCAAACTGTTTGTGGTTTTGGCCTACCGTCTCGGAAAAGCTTTGAAATGCAAAAATGTAGATTGTTGTGAGATTTTTTTTTTCTTCGAAATTTTTACTTTAAAAATTCGGGAAAAGTCGGGTTTATTTTCTATGGAAGAACTTTTCTTTTAAGAACTTATTAAGGAAGTAATTTTTAGTTTGAGGTTTTTTTTAGAGCTTGCGGTTTGTTTTTTTTTTCATAACATAAATATCTTAGATCTGGTTGCAAAAAAATTTTGATTATCTGAAAAGTTGATTGTTACTGCTACAAAGTGGATTCAAACTCTGTGTGGTTTTGGCCTACCGTCTCGGAAAAGCTTTGAAATGCCAAAATGTGGATTGTTGTGAGATTTTTTTTTAGGAAATTTTGACTTTAAAAACTCGGGAAAAGGTAGGTTCGGTAGCCTCGGTTTTATTTTCTATGGCAGAACTTGTTGTTTTAAGAACTAGCAATTTTGTAATTTTTAGTTTAAGGTTTTTTCAGAGGTTGCGTTTTGTTTTTTCACATAACTTAAATATCTTAATTTTTGTTGTAAAAAACTTTAATTATCTGAAAAGCTGATTGATACTGCCATAAAATGGATCCAAACTCTGTGTGGTTTTGGCCTACCGTCTCGGTTAAGCTTTAAAATGCAAAAAATCCTTATTGTTGTGAGATTNGCAGAACTTGTTGTTTTAAGAACTAGCAATTTTGTAATTTTTAGTTTAAGGTTTTTTCAGAGGTTGTGGTTTGTTTTTTCACATAACTTAAGTATCTTAATTTTGGTTGTAAAAAACTTTGATTATCTGAAAAGTTGATTGATACTGATATAAAATGGATCCAAACTGTTTGTGGTTTTGGCCTACCGTCTGGGTAAAGCTTTAAAATGCAAAAATGTTCATTTTTGTGAGGTATTTTGTACGAAATTTTGACTTTAAAAACTCGGGTTTTTTTTTCTATGGCAGAACTTGTTTTTTAAGAACTTATTAAGAAAGTAATTTGAAGTTTAAGGTTTTTTCAGAGGTTGCGGTTTGTTTTTTTACATAACTTAAGTATCTTAATTTTGGTTGTAAAAAACTTTGATTATCTGAAAAGTTGATTGATACTGCTATAATATGGATCCAACCTCTGTGTGGTTTTGGCCTACAGTCTCGGAAAAGCTTTGAAATGCAAAAATGTGGATTGTTGTGAGATTTTTTTTTTTTCGAATTTTTGACTTTAAAAACTCGGGAAAAGTTGGTTTTATTTTCTATGGCAAAACTTGTTTTTTAAGAACTAGCAATTTTGTAATTTTTAGTTTAAGGTTTTTTCAGAGGTTTCGGTTTGTTTTTTCACATAACTTAAGTATCTTAACTGTGGTTGTAAAAAACTTTGATTATCTGAAAAGTTGATTGATACTGCTATAAAATGGATCCAAACTCTGAGTGGTTTTGGCCTACCGTCTCGAAAAGCTTTG
>NW_022996564.1:0-2895 GCF_900245975.1 Drosophila guanche | reverse complement strand
AAACCTTAAACTAAAAATTACATCTTTAATAAGTTCCTAAAAAACAGTTCTGCCATAGAAAATGAACCCGACTGTTCCCGAGTTTTTAAATTCAATATTTCGACAATAAAAATCTCACAACAACCAACATTTTTGCATTTCAAAGCTTTACCCAGACAGTAGGCCAAAACCACACACAGTTTGGATCAATTTTTTAGCAGTATCAATCAACTTTTCAGATAATTAAAGTTTTTTTCAACCAGATCTAAGATACTTAAGTTCTGTGAGAAAACAAACCGCAACCTCTGAAAAAACCTTAAACAAAAAAAAGTACAAAATTCTTAAAAGAAAAGTTCTGCCATAGAAAATAAGACCGACTGTTCACGAGTTTTTAAAGTCAATATTTCGACAACAAAAATCTCACAACAACCAACATTGTTGCATTTCAGAGCTTTACCTAGACGGTAGGCCAAAACCACACAGAGTTTGGATCCATTTTATAGCAGTATCAATAAACTTTTCAGATAATCAAAGTTTTTTGCAACCAGATCTAAGATACTTAAGTTATGTGAAACAACAAACCGAAACCTCTGAAAAAACCTTAAACAAAAAAAAAATTAACTTTGAAAATTCTTAAAAGAAAAGTTCTGCCATAGAAAATAAACCCGACTGTTCCCGAATTTGTAAAGTCAAAATGTCGTGAAAAATACCTCACAAAAATCAACGTTTTTGCATTTCAAAGCTTTACCCAGACGGCAGGCGAAAACCACACACAGTTTGGATCATTTTTTTAGCAGTTTCAATAAACTTTTAGATAATCAAAGTTTTTTGCAACCAGATCTAAGATACTTAAGTTATGTGAAAAAACAGACCGCAACCTCTGAAAAAATCTTAAATTAAAAATGACATCTTTAATAAGTTCCAAAAAAAAAGTTCTGCCACAGAAAATAAACCCGACTGTTCCCGAGTTTTTAAAGTCAATATTTCGACAATAAAAATCTCACAACAGCCAAAAATTTTGCATTTCAAAGCTTTACCCAGACGGTAGGCCAAAACCACACACAGTTTGGATCAATTTTTTAGCAGTATCAATCAACTTTTCAGAAAATCAAATTTTTTTGCAACCAGATCTAAGATACTTAAGTTATGTGAAAAAACAGACCGCAACCTCTGAAAAAATCTTAAATTAAAAATGACATCTTTAATAAGTTCCTAAAAAAAAGTTCTGCCACAGAAAATAAACCCGACTGTTCCCGAGTTTTTAAAGTCAATATTTCGACAATAAAAATCTCACAACAGCCAAAAATTTTGCATTTCAAAGCTTTACCCAGACGGTAGGCCAAAACCACACACAGTTTGGATCAATTTTTTAGCAGTATCAATCACTTTTTCAGAAAATCAAATTTTTTTGCAACCAGATCTAAGATACTTAAGTTATGTGAAAAAACAGACCGCAACCTCTGAAAAAACCTTAAACTAAAAATTACACTTTTAATAAATTCCTAAAAAAATTTTCTGCCATAGAAAATAAACCCAACTGTTCCCGAGTTTTTAAAGTCAATATTTCGACAATAAAAATCTCACAACAACCAACATTTTTGCATTTCAAAGCTTTACCCAGACGATAGGCCAAAACCATACACAGTTTGGATCAATTTTTTAGCAGTATCAATCAACTTTTCAGATAATCAAAGTTTTTTGTAACCAGATCTAAGATACTTAAGTTATGTGAAAAAACAATCCGCTACTTCTAAAAAAACCTTAAACAAAAAATTATATCTTTAATAAGTTCCTAAAAAACAGTTCTGCCATAGAAAATTAACCCTAATTACTTAAGTTATGTGAAAAAACAAATGACTACCTTTGAAAAAACCGAAAACTAAAAATTACATCCTTATTAATTTCTTAAAAAACCAGTTCTGCCATAGAAAATAAACCCGACTGTTCCCGAATTTGTAAAGTCAAAATGTCGTAAAAAATACCTCACAAAAATCAACATTTGTGCATTTCAAAGCTTTACCCAGACGGTAGGCCACAACCACACACAGTTTGGATCCATTTTTAGCAGTATCAATCACCTTTTCAGAAAATCAAATTTTTTTGCAACCAGATCTAAGATACTTAAGTTATGTGAAAAAACAGACCGCAACCTCTGAAAAAACCTTAAACTAAAAATAACACTTTTAATAAATTCCTAAAAAAAGTTCTGCCATAGAAAATAAACCCGACTGTTCCCGAGTTTTTAAAGTCAATATTTCGACAATAAAAATCTCACAACAGCCAAAAATTTTGCATTTCAAAGCTTTACCCAGACGGTAGGCCAAAACCACACACAGTTTGGATCAATTTTTTAGCAGTATCAATCAACTTGTCAGATAATCATAGTTTTTTGCAACCAGATCTAAGATACTTAAGTTATTTGAAAAAACAAACCGCTTCTTCTAAAAAAACTTTAAACTAAAAATTACATCTTTAATAAGTTCCTAAAAAAAAGTTCTGCCATAGAAAAAAAACCCGACTGTTCCCGAGTTCTTAAAGTCAATATTTCGACAATAAAAATCTCACAACAATCAACATTTTTGCATTTCAAAGCTTTACCCAGACGGTAGGCGAAATCCACACACAGTTTGGATCAATTTTTTAGCAGTATCAATCAACTTTTCAGATAATCAAAGTTTTTTGCAACCAGATGTAAGATACTTAAGTTATGTGAAAAAACAAACCGCAACCTCTGAAAAAACCTTAAACAAAAAATGTACAAACTTTGAAAATTCTTAAAAGAAAAGTTCTGCAATAGAAAATAAACCCTAATGTTCCCGAGTTTTTAAAGTCAATATTTCGACAATAAAAATCTCACAACAACCAACATTTTTGCATTTCAGAGCTTAACCTACACGGTAGGCCAAAACCACACAA
>NW_022996563.1:0-2897 GCF_900245975.1 Drosophila guanche | reverse complement strand
CGCTACTTCTGAAAAAACCTTAAACTAAAAATTACATCCTTAATAAGTTGTTAAAAAACAAGTTCTGCTATAGAAAATAAACCCGAGTTTTTAAGGTCAAAATTTCGACAATAAAAATCTCACAACAATCAACATTTTTGCATTTTAAAACTTTACCCAGACGGTAGGCCAAAACCACACACAGTTTGGATGCACTTTAAGCAGTATCAATCAACTTTTCAGATAATTAAAGTTCTTTGCAACCAGATCTAAGTTACTTAAGCTATGTGAAAAAACAATTCGCTACCTCTGAAAAAAACCTTAAACAAAAATTAATTTCTTAATAAATTTCTAAAAAAAAAATTCTGCCATAGAAAATAAACCCGACTTTTCCCGAGTTTTTAAAGTCAACATTTCGAAAAAAAAAATATCTCACAACAATCAACATTTTTGCATTTCAAAGCTTAACCCAGACGGTAGCCCAAAACCACACACAGTTTGGATCCATTTTATAGCAGTATCAATCAACTTTTCAGATAATCAAAGTTCTTTGCAACCAGATCTAAGTTACTTAAGCAATGCGAAAAACAATTCGCTATCTCTGAAAAAACCTTAAACAAAAATTACTTTCTTAATAAATTTCTAAAAAAAAATTTCTGCCATAGAAAATAAAACCGACTCTTCCCGAGTTTTTAAAGTCAACATTTCGAAAAAAAAAATATCTCACAACAATCAACATTTTTGCATTTCAAAGCTTTACCCAGACGGTAGCCCAAAACCACACACAGTTTGGATCCATTTTATAGCAGTATCAATCAACTTTTCAGATAATCAAAGTTTTTTGCAACCAGATCTAAGATACTTAAGTTATGTGAAAAAACAAACCGATACATCTAAAAAAACCTTAAACTAAAAATTGCATCCTTAATAATTTCCTAAAAATCAAGTTCTGCCATAGAAAATAAACCCGACTTTTCCCGTATTTTTAAAGTCAAAATTTCGTAAAAAATACCTCACAACAATCAACATTTGTGCATTTCAAAGCTTTACCCAGACGGTATGCCAAAACCACACACAGCTTGGATCCATTTTATGGCAGTATCAAACAACTTTTCAGATAATCAAAGTTCTTTACAGCCAGATCTAAGATACTTAAGTTATGTGAAAAAACAAACCGATACTTCTAAAAAAACCTTAAACAAAATATTACTTTCTTAATAAATTATTAAAAAAAATTTCTGCCATAGAAAATAGACCCGACTTTTCCCGAGTTTTTAAACTCAACATTTCGAAAAAAAAAAATCTCACAACAATCAACATTTTTGCATTTCAAAGCTTTACCCAGACGGTAGCCCAAAACCACACACAGTTTGGATCCATTATATAGCAGTATCAATCAACTTTTCAGATATTCAAAGTTTTTTGCAACCAGATCAAAGATACTTAACTTATGTGAAAAAACAAACAGCTACTTCTAAAAAAACTTTAGACAAAAAAGTACAAACTTTGAAAATTCGTTGAAGAAAAGTTCTGGCAAAGAAAATAAACCCGACTCTTCTCGAGTTTTTAAAGTCAAAATTTCGTAAAAAATACCTCACAACAATCAACATTTGTGCATTTCAAAGCTTTACCCAGACGGTATGCCAAAACCACACACAGTTTGGATCCATTTTATGGCAGTATCAAACAACTTTTCAGATAATCAAAGTTCTTTACAGCCAGATCTAAGATACTTAAGTTATGTGAAAAAACAAACCGCTACTTCTAAAAACACCTTAAACAAAATATTACTTTCTTAATAAATTATTAAAAAAAATTTCTGCCATAGAAAATAGACCCGACTTTTCCCGAGTTTTTAAACTCAACATTTCGAAAAAAAAAAATATCTCACAACAATAAACATTTTTGCATTTGAAAGCTTTACCCAGACGGTAGGCCAAAACCACACACAGTTTGGATCGACTTTATAGCAGTATCAGTCAACTTTTCAGATAATCAAAGTTCTTTGCAACCAGATCTAAGTTACTTAAGCAATGTGAAAAACACAAACCGCTACTTCTAAAAAAATCTTAAACAAAAAATTACTTTCTTAATAAATTCTTAAAAACAAGTTCTGCCACAGAAAATAAACCCGACTTTTCCCGTATTTTTAAAGTCAAAATGTCGTAAAAAATACCTCACAAAAATCAATATTTTTGCATTGCAAAACTTTACCCAGACGGTAGGCCAAAACCACACACAGTTTGGATCCACTTTATAGCAGTATCAATCAACTTTTCAGATAATTAAAGTTCTTTGCAACCAGATCTAAGTTTCTTAAGCTATGTGAAAAAACAATTCGCTACCTCTGAAAAAAACCTTAAACAAAAATTACTTTCTTAATAAATTTCTAAAAAAAAATTTCTGCCATAGAAAATAAACCCGACTCTTCCCGAGTTTTTAAAGTCAACATTTCGAAAAAAAAAATATCTCACAACAATCAACATTTTTGCATTTCAAAGCTTTACCCAGACGGTAGCCCAAAACCACACACAGTTTGGATCCATTATATAGCAGTATCAATCAACTTTTCAGATATTCAAAGTTTTTTGCAACCAGATCAAAGATACTTAACTTATGTGAAAAAACAAACCGCTACTTCTAAAGAAACTTTAAACAAAAAAGTACAAACTTTGAAAATTCGTTAAGGAAAAGTTCTGGCAAAGAAAATAAACCCGAATCTTCTCGAGTTTTTAAAGTCAAAATTTCGTAAAAAATACCTCACAACAATCAACATTTGTGCATTTCAAAGCTTTACCCAGACGGTATGCCAAAACCACACACAGTTTGGATCCATTTTATGGCAGTATCAAACAACTTTTCAGATAATCAAAGTTCTTTACAGCCAGATCTAAGATACTTAAGTTATGTGAAAAAAC
>NW_022996562.1:0-2902 GCF_900245975.1 Drosophila guanche | reverse complement strand
AACTTTTCAGATAATCAAAGTTTTTTACAACCAAAATTAAGATACTTAAGTTATGTGAAAAAACAAACCGCAACCTCTGAAAAAACCTTAAACTAACAATTTCAAAATTGCTAGTTCTTAAAAAACAAGTTCTGCCATAGAAAATAAACCCGACTTTTCCCGAGTTTTTAAAGTCAAAATTTCGAAACCAAAAAATCTCACAAAAATCAACATTTTTGCATTTCAAAGCTTTACCCAGACGGTAGGCCAAAACCACACAGAGTTTGGATCGACTTTGTAGCAGTATCAATCAACTTTCCGATAATCAAAGTTCTTTACAACCAGATCTAAGATACTTAAGTTATGTGAAAAAACAAACCGCAACCTCTGAAAAAACCTTAAACTTAAAATTACACCCTTAATAAGTTCTTAAAGAACAAGTTCTGCCACAGAAAATAAACCCGACTTTTCCCGAGTTTTTAAAGTAAAAATTTCGAAAACAAAAAATCTCACAACAATCAACATTTTTGCATTTCAAACCTTTACCCAGACTGTAGGTCAAAACCACACAGAGTTTGGATCCATTATATAGCATATCACTCAACTTTTCAGATAATCAAAGTTCTTTACAACCAGATCTAAGATACTTAAGTTATGTGATAAACCGCTACTTCTAAAAAACCTTAAACAAAAAAGCACAAATTTTGAAAATTCTTAACAGAAAAGTTCTTGCATAGAAAATAAATCAAAATTTCGTACGAAATACCTCACAAAAATCAACATTTTTGCATTTCAAAGCTTTACCCAGACGGTAGGCCAAAACCACACAGAGTTTGGATCGACTTTATAGCAGTATCAATCAACTTTTCAGATAATCAAAGTTTTTTACAACCAAAATTAAGATACTTAAGCTATGTGAAAAAACAAACCGCAACCTCTGAAAAAACCTTAAACTAACAATTTCAAAATTGCTAGTTCTTAAAAAACAAGTTCTGCCATAGAAAATAAACCCGACTTTTCCCGAGTTTTTAAAGCCAAAATTTCGAAAACAAAAAATCTCACAAAAATCAACATTTTTGCATTTCAAAGCTTTACCCAGACGGAAGGCCAAAACCACACAGAGTTTGGATCGACTTTGTAGCAGTATCAATCAACTTTCCGATAATCAAAGTTCTTTACAACCAGATCTAAGATACTTAAGCTATGTGAAAAAAAAACCGCAACCTCTGAAAACCCCTTACTCTAAAAATTACTTTCTTAATAAATTCTTCAAAAAAAAGTTCTGGCATAGAAAATAAACCCGACTCTTCCCGAGTTTTTAAAGTCATAATTTCGTAAAAAAAAACCTCACAAAAATAATTTTTTTTGCATTTAAAAGCTTTAACCAGACGGTAGGCCAAAACCACACAGAGTTTGGATCCATTTTATAGCAGTATCAATCAACTATTCAGATAATCAAAGTTTTTTACAACCAAAATTAAGATACTTAAGAGATGTGAAAAAACAAACCGCAACCTCTGATAAAACCTTAAACTAAAAACTACAAAATTGCTAGTTCTTAAAAATCAAGTTCTGCCATAGAAAATAAAACCGAGTTTTTAAAGCCAAAAATTCGTAAATTATACCTCACAAAAATCAACATTTTTGCATTTCAAAGCTTTATCCAGACGGTAGGCCAAAACCACACAGAGTTTGGATCAATTTTATAGCAGAATCAATCAACTTTTCAGATAATCAAAGTTTTTTACAACCAAAATTAAGACACTTAAGTTATGTGAAAAAACAAACCGCAACCTCTGAAAAAACCTTAAACTAAAAGTTACTTCCTTAATAAGTTCTTAAAAAACATGTTCTGCCATAGAAAATAAACCCGACTTTTCCCGAGTTTTTAAAGTAACAATTTCGAAAACAAAAAAGCTCACAACCATCAACATTTTTGCATTTCAAAGCTTTACCCAGACGGTAGGCCAAAACCACACAGAGTTTGGATCCATTTTATAGTAGAATCAATCAACTTTTCAGATAATCAAAGTTTTTTTGCAATCAGATCCAAGATACTTAAGTTATGTGAAAAAACAAACCGCAACCTCTGAAAAAACCTTAAAATTAAAATTACACCCTTAATAAGTTCTTAAAAAACAAGTTCTGCCATAGAAAATAAACCCGACTTTTCCCGAGTTTTTAAAGTAAAAATTTCGAAAACAAAAAATCGCACAACAATCAACATTTTTGCATTTCAAAGCTTTACCCAGACTGTAGGCCAAAACCACACAGAGTTTGGATCCATTATATAGCATATCAGTCAACTTTTCAGATAATCAAAGATTTTTACAACCAAAATTAAGATACTTAAGTTATTTGAAAAAACAAACCGCAACCTCTGAAAAAACCTTAAACTAAAAATTACTTCCATAATAAGTTCTTAAAAAACAAGTTCTGCCATAGAAAATAAATCCGACTTTTCCCGAGTTTTTAAAGTCAAAATTTCGCAAAAAAAAAAAATCTCACAACAATTAACATTTTTGAATTTCAAAGCTTTTCCAAAACGGTCGGCCAAAACCACACAGAGTTTGGATCCATTTTATAGCAGTATCAATCAACTTTTCAAATAATCAAAGTTTTTTACAACCAAAATTAAGATACTTAAGTTATTTGAAAAAACAAACCGCAACCTCTGAAAAAGCTTAAACTAAAAATTACTTCCATAATATGTTCTTAAAAAACAAGTTCGGCCATAGAAAATAAACCCGACTCTTCCCGAGTTTTTAAAGTCAAAATTTCGTAAAAAAAAAACCTCACAAAATTAAACATTTTTGCATTTAAAAGCTTTACCCAGACGGTAGGCCAAAACCACACTCAGTTTGGATCCTCTTCATAGTGGATCAATCAACTTTCAATCAACTTTTCAGATAATCAAAGTTCT
>NW_022996561.1:0-2909 GCF_900245975.1 Drosophila guanche | reverse complement strand
TATTTTCTATGGCAGAACTTGTTTTTTTAGGAACTTATTAAGGAGGTAAGTTTTAGTTTAAGGTTTTTTCAGAGGTTGCGGTTTGTTTTTCACATAACTTAAGTATCTTAGATCTGGTTGTAAAAAACTTTGATTATCTGAAAAGTTGATTGATTCTGCTATAAAATGGATCCAAACTCTGTGTGGTTTTGGCCTACCGTCTCGGAATAGCTTTGAAATGCAAAAATGTTGATTGATGTGAGATTTTTTTTTTCGATACTTTGAGTTTAACTTTGACTTTGTTTTGCTTTACCGTCTGGCTAATATAAAGCTATGAAATTAAAAACGGTTGATTTTTTAAAATATTTGTTTACGACATTTTGAGTTTAAGAACTCGGGAAAAGTCGGGTTTATTTTCTATGGCAGAACTTTTTTTGAATAATTTTTAAAATTTGTACATATTTGTCTCAGTTTGTTTTCAGAGCAGAGAATAAAAAAGATCTGTTTATAAAGAACTTTGACTGTCTGAAAAGGTGATTGATGCAGATTAAAAGTGAATCCAAACAGTTTGTGGTTTTGCCTTACCGTCTGGGAAATATACACCTTCGACCACCTTTTTGTAAGGTATTTTTTACGAAATTTTGATTTTAAAAACTCGGGAAAAGTCGGGTTTATTTTCAATGGCAGAAGTTTTTTTTTTCAGAATTTTCAAATTTGTATTTTTTTGTTAAGGATTTTTTAGAGGAAGTGGTTTCTTTTTCACATAGCTTAGGTATCTTAGATCTGGTTGCAAATAACTTTGATTATCTGAAAAGTTGATTGATACTGCTATAAAATGGATCCAATCTCTGTGTGGTTTTGGCCTACCGTCTGGGTAAAGCTTTGAAATGCAAAAATGTGGATTGTTGTGAGATTTTTTGTTTTCGAAATTTTTATTTTAAAAACTCGGGAAAAGTCGGGTTTATTTTCCATGCCAGAATTTGTTTCTCAAGAACTTATTAAGAAAGTAATTTTAAGTTTAAGGTTTTTTCAGAGGTTGCGGTTTGTTTTTTCACATAACTTATGTCTTACATCTGGTTGCAAAAAACTTTGATTATCTGAAAAGCTGATAAATTCTGCTATAAAATGGATTCAAACTTTGTGTGGTTTTGGCCTACCGTCTCGGAAAAGCTTTGAAATGCAAAAATGTTTATTTTTGTGAGGTTTTTTTTTTTTTTTAATCAGTTTTTTCACAGGTTGCGGTTTGTTTTTTCACATAACTTAAGTATCTTAATTTTGGTTGTAAAAAATTATGATTATCTTAAAAGTCGATTGATAATTCTATAAAATGGATCCAAACTGTTTGTGGTTTTGGTCTACCGTCTCGGAAAAGCTTTGAAATGCAAAAATGTTGATTGTGTGAGCTTTTTTTTTTTTAATCAGTTTTTTCAGAGGTTGCGGTTTGTTTTTTCACATAACTTAAGTATCTTAATTTTGGTTGTAAAAGACTTTGATTATCTGAAAAGTTGATTGATACTGCTATCAAATGGATCCAAAGTCTGTGTGGTTTTGGCCTACCGTCTCAGAAAAACTTTGAAATGCAAAAATGTTGATTGTTGTGAGGTATTTTGTACGAAATTTTGACTTTAAAAACTCGGGTTTATTTTCTATGGCAGAACTTGTTTTTAAGAACTTATTAAGGAAGTAATTTTAAGATTAAGGTTTTTTCAGACGTTGCGGTTTGTTTTTTTACATAATTTAAGTATCTTAGATCTGGTTGCAAAAAACATAGATTATCTGAAAAGTTGATTGATATATAAAATGGATCCAAACTCTGTGTGTTTTTGGCCTACCGTCTCGGAAAAGTTTTGAAATGCAAAAATGTGGATTGTTGTGAGAATTTTTTTTCGAAATTTTTACTTTAAAAACTCGGGAAAGTCGGTTTTTATTTTCTATGGCAGAACTTGTTTTTTAAGAACTAGCATTTTTGTAATTTTAACACATAACTTAAGTATCTAAGATCTGGTTGCAAAAAACTTTGATTATCAGAAAAGTTGATTGATTCTGCTATAAATTGGATCCAAACTCTGTGTGATTTTGGCCTACCGTCTGAAATGCAAAAATGTTGATTTTTGTGAGGTATTTTGTACGAAATTTTGACTTTAAAAACTTGGGAAAGTCGGTTTTTATTTTCTATGGCAGAACTTGTTTTTTTAAGAACTTATTAAAGAAGGAATTTTAAGTTTAAGGTTTTTTCAGAGGATGCGGTTTGTTTTTTCACATAACTTAAGTATCTTAATTTTGGTTGTAAAAAACTTTGATTATCTGAAAAGTTGATTGATACTGCTATAAAATGCATCCAAACTGTTTGTGGGTTTGGCCTACCGTCTGGGTAAAGCTATGAAATGCAAAAATGTTGATTGTTGTGAGATTTTTTTTTTCTTCCAAATTTTGACTTTAAAAACTCGGGAAAAGTCGGGTTTATTTTCTATGGCAGAACTTGTTTTTTTAGGAACTTATTAAGGAGGTAAGTTTTAGTTTAAGGTTTTTTCAGAGGTTGCGGTTTGTTTTTTCACATAACTTAAGTATCTTAGATCTGGTTGCAAAAAACGTTGATTATCTGAAAAGTTGATAGATTCTGCTATAAAATGGATCCAAACTCTGTGTGGTTTTGGCCTACCATCTGGGTAAAGCTTTAAAATGCAAAAATGTTGACTTTTGTGATGTATTTTGTAAGAAATTTTGGGTTTAAAAACTCGGGTTTATTTTCTATGGCAGAATTTTTTTTTTAGAAACTTATTAAGGAAGTAATTTTTAGTTTAAGGTTTTTTCAGAGGTTGCGGTTTGTTTTTCACATAACTTAAGTATCTTAATTTTGGTTGTAAAAAACTTTGATTATCTGAAAAGTTGATTGATACTGCTATAAAATGCATCCAAACTGTTTGTGGTTT
>NW_022996560.1:0-2913 GCF_900245975.1 Drosophila guanche | reverse complement strand
GTGTATTTAAAAAATGTGCCCCGCCCCATTCCGCCCCCGCAAAAGAGCGAAAACCTCCCAAATCTACAATTTTAAAGATACAAGAAAACGAAAAACGTCATTCTGTAGGGAATGGCCATATCTATCAGATCACTACATTGGGATCCGATTGGATCATTATTATAGCCAGAAAGAAGAAATTAATTAGCAGTGGCTAAACCCACACTGTCCTGCAGCTTTTGTTGTTCTTTTCACATTCTCTCATTCACACTCTGCTTCACTCGACCTCTGCCTCTGTCGTCTCTCTGCCTCTGCCGACTTTTAACAAACCCCCCCTCCCCTCACGCAGCTTATATTTGTTTTATACCTGGTACTCGAAGAGTAAATAGGGTATATTGTATTTGTGCACAAAGTTAATGTATGTAACACACAGAAGGAATCGTGTCCTACCCCATAAAGTGTATATATTCTTGATCACCATCAATAGCCGAGTCGATTGAGCCCTGTCTGTCCGTCCGTCTGTCCTTCCGTCTGTCCGTCCGTCTTGTTGAGCACCTGAATCTCAGAGACTATAAAAGCTAGAGCTACCAAATTTTGCATCCAGACTTCTGTATGCTCACACTGTTACAAGTGTATTTAAAAAATGTGCCCCGCCCCATTCCGCCCCCGCTAAAGGGCGAAAACCTCCCAAATCTACAATTTCAAAGATAGAAGAAAACTAAAAACGCCATTCTGTAGGGAATGGCCATATCTATCAGATCACCTAATTGGGATCCGATTGGATCATTATTATAGCCAGAAAGAAGAAATTAATTAGCAGTGGCTAAACCCATACTGTCCTGCAGCTTTTGTTGTTCTTTTCACATTCTCTCATTCACACTCTGCTTTACTCGGCCTCTGCCTCACCATCAATAGCCGAGTCGATTGAGCCCTGTCTGTCCGTCCGTCTGTCCGTCCGTCTTGTTGAGCACCTGAATCTCAGAGACTATAAAAGCTAGAGCTACCAAATTTTGCATTCAGACTTCTGTATGCTCACACTGTTACAAGTGTATTTAAAAAATGTGCCCCGCCCCATTTCGTCCCCGCTAAAGGGCGAAACCTCCCAAATCTACAATTTCAAAGATAGAAGAAAACTAAAAACNAGACTTCTGTATGCTCACACTGTTACAAGTGTATTTAAAAAATGTGCCCCGCCCCATTTCGTCCTCGCTAAAGGGCGAAACCTCCCAAATCTACAATTTCAAAGATAGAAGAAAACTAAAAACGCCATTCTGTAGGGAATGGCCATATCTATCAGATCACCAAATTGGGATCAAATTGGATCATAATTATAGCCAGAAAGACGAAATTAATTAGCAGTGGCTAAACCCACACTGTCCTGCAGCTTTTGTTGTTCTTTTCACATTCTCTCATTCACACTCTGCTTCACTCGGCCTCTGCCTCTGCCGTCCCTCTGCCTCTGCCGACTTTTAACAACCCCCCCGCCTCACGCAGCTTATATTTGTTTTATACCCGGTACTCGAAGAGTAAATTGGGTATATTGCATTTGTGCAAAAAGTTAATGTATGTAACACACAGAAGGAATCGTTTCCGACCCCATAAAGTGTATATATTCTTGATCTCCATCAATAGCCGAGTCGATTGAGCCCTGTCTGTTCGTCCGTATGTCCTTCCGTCTGTCCGTCCGTCTTGTTGAGCACCTGAATCTCAGAGACTATAAAAGCTAGAGCTACCAAATTTTGCATCCAGACTTCTGTATGCTCACACTGTTACAAGTGTATTTAAAAAATGTGCCCCGCCCCATTCAGCCCCCGCAAAAGAGCGAAAACCTCCNTAGGGTATATTGTATTTGTGCACAAAGTTAATGTATGTAACACACAGAAGGAATCGTTTCCGACCCCATAAAGTGTATATATTCTTGGTCACCATCAATAGCCGAGTCGATTGAGCCCTGTCTGTCTGTCCGTCTGTCCTTCCGTCTGTCCGTCCGTCTTGTTGAGCACCTGAATCTCAGAGACTATAAAAGCTAGAGCTACCAAATTTTGCATTCAGACTTCTGTATGCTCACACTGTTACAAGTGTATTTAAAAAATGTGCCCCACCCCATTCAGCCCCCGCAAAAGAGCGAAAACCTCCAAAATCTACAATTTCAAAGATAGAAGAAAACTAAAAACGCCATTTTGTAGGGAATGGCCATATCTATCAGATCAACAAATTGGGATCAAATTGGATCATAATTATAGCCAGAAAGACGAAATTAATTAGCAGTGGCTAAACCCACACTGTCCTGCAGCTTTTGTTGTTCATTTCACATTCTCTCATTCACACTCTGCTTCACTCGGCCTCTGCCTCTGCCGTCCCTCTGCCTCTGCCGACTTTTAACAACCNATTGGGATCAAATTGGATCATAATTATAGCCAGAAAGACGAAATTAATTAGCAGTGGCTAAACCCACACTGTCCTGCAGCTTTTGTTGTTCTTTTCACATTCTCTCATTCACACTCTGCTTCACTCGGCCTCTGCCTCTGCCGTCCCTCTGCCTCTGCCGAACCCCCCCCTCACGCAGCTTATATTTGTTTTATACCCGTTACTCGAAGAGTAAATGTGGTATATTGCATTTGTGCCCAAAGTTAATGTATGTAACACACAGAAGGAATCGTTTCCGACCCCATAAAGTGTATATATTCTTGATCTCCATCAATAGCCGAGTCGATTGAGCCCTGTCTGTCCGTCCGTCTGTCCTTCCGTCTGTCCATCCGTCTTGTTGAGCACCTGAATCTCAGAGACTATAAAAGCTAGAGCTACCAAATTTTGCATCCAGACTTCTGTATGCTCACACTGTTACAAGTGTATTTAAAAAACGTGCCCCGCCCCATTCCGCCCCCGCAAAAGAGCGAAAACCTCCCAAATCTACAATTTCAAAGATAGAAGAAA
>NW_022996559.1:0-2913 GCF_900245975.1 Drosophila guanche | reverse complement strand
TTGATTATCTGAAAAGTTGATTGATACTGCTATAAAATGGATCCAAACTCTGTGTGGTTTTGGCCTACCGTCTGGGTAAATCATTGAAATCCAAAAATGTTGATTTTTGTAAGGTATTTTATAAGAAATTTTGACTATAAAAATTCGGGAAAAGTCGGGTTTATTTTCTATTGCAGAACTTTTCTTTTAAGAATTTTCAAAGTTTGTACTTTTTTGTTTAAGGTTTTTTAGAAGTAGCGGTTTGATTTTTCACATAAGTTAAGTATCTTAGATCTGTTTGTAAAGAACTTTGATTGTCTGAAAAGCTTATTGACGCCGATAAAAAGTTAATGTAAACTGCTTGTTGTTTTGACCTTCCGTCTGGGTAATATAAAGCTTTAAAATGTAAAAATTTTGATTTTTTTGAAGTATTTTTTTATGAAATTTTGACTTTAAAAACTCGGGAAAAGTCGGGTTTATTTTCTATGGCATAACTTGTTTTTTTAGAATTCATTGAGGATGTTATTTTTAGTTTAAGGTTTTTTCAGAGGTTTGGTTTGTTTTACACATAACTTGAGTATCTTAGATCTTTTTGTAAAAAACTTTGATTATCTGAAAAGTTGTTTGATACTGCTATAAAATGGATCCAAACTCTGTGGGGTTTTGGCCCACCGTCTGAGTAAACCTTTGAAATGCAAAAATGTTGATTGTTGTGAAATTTTTTTTTTCGTAATTTTGACATATAAAACTAGGGAAAAGTCGAGTATATTTTCTATGGCAGAACTTGTTTTTAAGAATTTATTAAGGATGTTATTTTTAGTTTAAGGTTTTTTCAGAGGTTGCGTTTTGTTTTTACACATAACTTAAGTATCTTAGATCTGGTTGCAAAAAACTTTGATTAACTGAAAAGTTGACTGATACTGCTATAAAATGGATCCAAACTCTTTGTGGTTTTGGCCTACCGTCTGGGTAAAGCTTTGATATGCAAAAATGTTGCTTCTTGTGAGATTTTTTTTTTCTCGAAATGTTGACTTTAAAAACTCGGGAAAAGTCGGGTTAATTTTCTATGGCAGAAATTGTTTTTTAAGAACTTATTAAGGATGTAATTTTAAGTTTAAGGTTTTTTCAGAGGTAGCGATTTGATTTTTCCCATAGCGTAAGTATCTTAGATCTGGTTGCAAGAAACTTTGATTATCTGAAAAGTTGATTGATACTGCTATAAAATGGATCCAAACTGTGTGTGGTTTTGGCAAACCGTTTCGGAAAAGCTTTGAAATGAAAAAATGTTGATTGTTGTGAGATTTTTTTTTCGTAATATTGACTTTAAAAACTCGCGAAAAGTCGGGTTTATTTTCTATGGCAGAACTTGTTTTTTAAGAACTTATTAAGGATGTAATTTGTAGTTTAAGGTTTTTTCAGAGGTTGCGTTTTGTTTTTTCACATAACTTAATTATCTGAGATCTGGTTGCAAAAAACTTTGATTATCTGAAAAGTTGATTGATACTGCTATAAAGTGGATTCAAACTCTGTCTGGTTTTGGCCTACCGTCTGGGTAAAGCTTTGATATGCAAAAATGTTGCTTTTTGTGAGATTTTTTTTTCTCGAAATTTTGACTTTAAAAACTCGGGAAGAGTCGGGTTTATTTTTAATGGCAGAACTTGTTTCTTAAGAATTTATAAAGAAAGTACTTTTTTTAAGGTTTTTTCAGAGGTTGCGGTATGTTTTTTCACAGAGCTTAAGTATCTTAGATCTGGTTGTAAAGAATTTTGATTATCTGAAAAATTGATTCATTCTGCTATAAAGTGGATCCAAACTCTGTGTGGCTTTGGCCTACCGTCTGGGTAAAGCTTTGAAATGCAAAATTTTTGATTTTTGTGAGGTATTTTGTACAACATTTTGACTTTAAAAGTTCGGGAAAATCGGGTTTATTTTCTATGGCAGAAATTGTTTATTAAAAACTTATTAAGGATATAATTTTTTAGTTAGCGGTTTGTTTTTCCAATAAGTTAAGTATCTTAGTTCTGGGTGTAAAGAATTTCTATTATCTCAAAAGTTGATTGATACTGCTATAAAGTGGATCCAAACTCTGTGTGGTTTTGGCCTACCGTCTGGGTAAATCATTTAAATACAAAAATTTTGATTTTTGTAAGGTATTTTATAAGAAATTTTGACTTTAAAAAGTTCGGGAAAAGTCGGGTTTATTTTCTATGGCAGAACTTTTCTTTTAAGAATTTTCAAAGATTGTACTTTTTTGTTTAAGGTTTTTTAGAAGTAGCGTTTTGATTTTTCACATAAGTTAAGTATCTTAGATCTGGTTGTAAAGAGCTTTGATTGTATGAAAAGCCTATTGACGCAGATAAAAAGTGAATGTAAACTGCTTTGGTTTTGACCAACCGTCTGGGTAATATAAAGCCTTAAAATGTACAAATATTGATTTTTGTGATTTTTTTTTTTTAGAAATTTTGGTTTTAAAGGCACGGAAAAAGTCGGGATTATTTCAATGGCAGAGCTTGTATTTTAAGAACTTATTAACCATGTTATTTTTAGGTTAAGGTTTTTTCAGATGTTGCGTTTTGTTTTTTCACATAACTTAAGTATCTTAGATCTGGTTGCAAAAAACTTTGATTATCTGAAAAGTTGATTGATACTGCTATAAAGTGGATCCAAACTCTGTGTGGTTTTGCCCTACCGTCTGGGTAAAGCTTTGAAATGCAAAAATGTTGATTGTTGTGAGATTTTTTTTTTCGAAATTTTGACTTTTAAAACTTGGGAAAAGTCGGGTTTATTTTCTATGGCAGAACTTGTTTTTTAAGAACTTATTAAGGATGTAATTTTAATTTTAAGTTTTTTTCAGAGGTTGCGGTTTGTTTTTTCACATAACTTAAGTATCTTAGTTCTGGTTGTAAAGAATTTCTATTATCTCAAAAGTTGATT
>NW_022996558.1:0-2917 GCF_900245975.1 Drosophila guanche | reverse complement strand
TTAATAAGTTCTTAAAAAACAAGTTCTTCCATAGAAAATAGAACCGACTTTTCCCAAGTTTTTAAAGTCAAAATTTCGAAAAAAAAAAATCTCACAACAATCAACATTTTTGCATTTTAAAGCTTAACCCAGACGGTAGGCCAAAACCACACGGAGTTTGGGTCCATTTTATAGCAGTATCAATCAACTTTTCCGATAGTCAAAGTTTTTTGCAACCAGAACTTAGATACTTAACTTATGTGAAAAAGCAAACCGCAACCTCTGAAAAAACCTTAAACTAAAAATTACAAAATTGCTAGTTCTTAAAAAACAAGTTCTGGCATAGAAAATAAACCCGACTTTTCCTGAGTTTTTAAAGAAAAATTTTCGAAAAAAAAAATCTCACAACAGTCCACATTTTTGCATTTCAAAGCTTTTCCGAGACGGTAGGCCAAAACCACACAGAGTTTGGATCCATTTTATAGCAGTATCAATCAACTTTTCAGATAATCAAAGTTTTTTGTAACCCGATCTAAGATACTTAAGTTATGTGAAAAAACAAACCGCAACCTTTGAAGAATCCTTAAACTAAAAATTACATCCCTAATAAGTTCCTAAAAAACAAGTTCTGCTATAGAAAATAAACATTCAATCAACATTTTTGCATTTCGAAGCTTTACCCAGACGGTAGGCCAAAACCACAAACAGTTTNTTAAGTTATGTGAAAAAACAAACCGCAACGTTTGAAGAATCCTTAAACTAAAAATTACATCCCTAATAAGTTCCTAAAAAACAAGTTCTGCTATAGAAAATAAACATTCAATCAACATTTTTGCATTTCGAAGCTTTACCCAGACGGTAGGCCAAAACCACAAACAGTTTGGATCCATTTTATAGCAGTATCAATCAACTTTTCAGATAATCAAAGTTTTTTACAACCAAAATTAAGATACTTAAGTTATGTGAAAAAACAAACCGCAACCTCTGAAAAAACCTTAAACTTACAACTACTTCCTTAATAAGTTCTTAAAAAACAAGTTCTGCCATAGAAAAAAAAAACCGAGTTTTTAAAGTCAAAATTTCGTACAAAATACCTCACAAAAATCAACATTTTTGCATTTCAAAGCTTTACCCAGACGGTAGGACAAAACCACACAGAGTTTGGATCCATTTTATAGCAGAATCAATCAACTTTTCTGATAATCAAAGTGTTTTGCAACCAGATCTTAGATACTTAAGTTATGTGAAAAAACAAACCGCAACCTCTGAAAAAACNAAAATTTCGTACAAAATACCTCACAAAAATCAACATTTTTGCATTTCAAAGCTTTACCCAGACGGTAGGCCAAAACCACACAGAGTTTGGATCCATTTTATAGCAGAATCAATCAACTTTTCTGATAATCAAAGTGTTTTGCAACCAGATCTTAGATACTTAAGTTATGTGAAAAAACAAACCGCAACCTCTGAAAAAACCTTAAACTAAAAATTACAAAATTGCTAGTTCCTAAAAAAAAAGTTCTGCCATAGAAAATAAACCCGACTTTTCCCGAGTTCTTAAAGTCAAAATTTGGGAAAAAAAAAATTTCACCACAATCAACATTTTTGCATTTCAAATCTTAACCCAGACGGTAGGCCAAAACCACACGGAGTTTGGATCCATTTTATAGCAGTAGCAATCAACTTTCCAGATAATCAAAGTTTTTTACAACCAAAATTAAGATACTTATGTTATGTGAAAAAACAAAGCGCAACCTCTGAAAAAACCTTAAACTTAAAATTACTTACTTACCTAGTTCTTAAAGAACAAGTTCTGCCATAGAAAATAAACCCGAGTTTTTAAAGTAAAAATTTCGAAAACAAAAAATCTCACAACAATCAACATTTTTGCATTTCAAAGCTTTTCCGAGATGGTAGGCCANCCAGATAATCAAAGTTTTTTACAACCAAAATTAAGATACTTATGTTATGTGAAAAAACAAAGCGCAACCTCTGAAAAAACCTTAAACTTAAAATTACTTACTTACCTAGTTCTTAAAGAACAAGTTCTGCCATAGAAAATAAACCCGAGTTTTTAAAGTAAAAATTTCGAAAACAAAAAATCTCACAACAATCAAAATTTTTGCATTTCAAAGCTTTTCCGAGATGGTAGGCCAAAACCACAAACAGTTTGGATTCATTTTATAGCAGTATCAATCAACTTTTATGATAATCAAAGTTTTTTACAACCAAAATTAAGATACTTAAGTTATGTGAAAAAACAAACCGCAACCTCTGAAAAAACCTTAAACTAAAAATTACAAAATTGCTTGTTCTTATAAAACAAGTTCTGGCATAGAAAATAAACCCGACTTTTCCCGAGTTCTTAAAGTCAAAATTTGGGAAAAAAAAATTTCACAACAATCAACATTTTTGCATTTTAAAGCTTCACCCAGACGGTAGGCCAAAACCACACAGAGTTTTGATCCATTTTATAGCAGTATCAATCAACTTTTCAAATAATCAAAGTTTTTTGCAACCAGATCTAAGATACTTAAGTTATGTGAAAAAACAAACCGCAACCTCTGAAAAAACCTTAAACTTAAAATTACTTCCTCAATAAGTTCTTAAAAAACAAGTTCTGCCATAGAAAATAAACCCGAGATTTTAAAGTGAAAATTTCGAAAACAAAAAATCTCACAACAATCAAGATTTTTGCATTTCAAAGCTTTTCCGAGATGGTAGGCCAAAACCACAAACAGTTTGGATCCATTTTATAGCAATAGCAATCAACTTTTCAGATAATCAAAGTTTTTTGCAACCAGATCTAAGATACTTAAGTTATGTAAAAAAACAATCCGCAACCTCTGAAAAAACCTTAAACTAAAAATTACATCCTTAATAAGTTCCTAAAAAACAAGTTCTGCCATAGAAAATAAACCCGAGTTTTCAAAGTAAA
>NW_022996557.1:0-2917 GCF_900245975.1 Drosophila guanche | reverse complement strand
GTTGATCCAAACTGTTTGTGGTTTTTGGCCTACCGTCTCGGAAAAGCTTTGAAATGGCAGAACTTGTTTTTTAAGAACTTATTAGGGATGTCATTTTTAGTTTAAGTTTTTTTCAGAGGTTGCGGTTTGTTTTTTCACATAATTTAAGTATCTTAATTTTGGTTGTAAAAAACTTTGATTATATGAAAAGTTGATTGATACTGCTATAAAATGGATCCAAACTCTGTGTGGTTTTGGCCTACCGTCTGGGTAAAGCTTTGAAATGCAAAAATGTTGATTTTTCTGAGGTATTTTGTACTGCATTTTGTACTGTATTTTCTATGGCAGAACTTTTCTTTTAAGAATTTTCAAAGTTTGTACTTTTATGTTTAATTTTTTTTAGAATTAGCGTTTTGTTTTTTCACATAACGGATCCAACTGGATCCAAACTGTGTGTGGTTTTGGCCTACCGTCTCGGAAAAGCTTTGAAATGCAAAAATGTTGATTGTTGTGCGATTTTTTTTTTCGAAATTTTTACTTTAAAAACTCGGGAAAAGTCGGGTTTATTTTCTATTGCAGAACTTGTTTTTTTAGAACTTTTTAAAGATGTAATTTTTAGTATAAGGGGTTTTCAGAGGTTGCGGTTTGTTTTTTCACATAACTTAAGTATCTTAGATCAGGTTGTAAAGAACTTTGATTATCTGAAAAGTTGATTGATACTGCTATAAAATGGATCCAAACTCTGTGTGGTTTTGGCCTATCGTCTCGGAAAAGCTTTCAAATGCAAAAATGTTGATTCTTGTGAGACTTTTTTTCGAAATTTTATGAAATTTTTGAGCCCTTTTCAGCCCAAATAAAAGATACCGTCTTGAGAAGAAAATCCTTAAAAGTTTTAAACACGAAAAAACAAATTCCAAAAATTCTTCATCGCCAAACAAAAAAGTGTATTGAATTCATAGAATCTAGATCAACATTTCTTGAAACTATTAGACTTTTCAACTAACTACCTGCTATGAAGTTGATTCAAACTGTTTGTGGTTTTTGGCCTACCGCCTCGGAAAAGCTTTGAAATGGCAGAACTTGTTTTTTAAGAACTTATTAAGAATGTCATTTTTAGTTTAAGTTTTTTCAGAGGTTGCGGTTTGTTTTTTCACATAATTTAAGTATCTTAATTTTGGTTGTAAAAAACTTTGATTATATGAAAAGTTGATTGATACTGCTATAAAATGGATCCAAACTCTGTGTGGTTTTGGCCTACCGTCTGGGTAAAGCTTTGAAATGCAAAAATGTGGATTTTAGTGGGGTATTTTTCACGAATTTTTGACTTTAAAAACTCGGGAAAAGTCGGGTTTATTTTCTATGGCAGAACTTGTTTTTTAAGAACTTATTAAGGAAGTAATTTTAAGTTTAAGGTTTTTTCAGAGGTTGCGGTTTGTTTTTTCACATAACTTAAGTATCTTAGATCAGGTTGTAAAGAACTTTGATTATCTGAAAAGTTGATTGATACTGTTATACAATGGATCCAAATTGTTTGTGGGTTTGACCTACCGCCTCGGAAAAGCTTTGAAATGCAAAAATGTGGATTTTTGTGAGATTTTTTTTTCCAATATTTTTACTTTTTTTAGAAAGTGCGGTTTGTTTTCTCACATAACTTAAGTATCTTAATTTTCGTTGTAAAAAACTTTGATTATCTGAAAAGTTGATTGATACTGCTATAAAATGGATCCAAACTCTGTGTGGGTAAAGCTTTGAAATGCAAAAATTTTGATTGTTGTGAGATTTTTTGTTTTCGAAATTTTGACTTTAAAAACTCGGGAAAAGTCGGGTTTATTTTCTATGCCAGAACTTGTTTTTTAAGAACTAACAATTTTGTAATTTTTTGTTTAATGTTTTTTCAGAGGTTGCGGTTTGTTTTTTTTCACATAACTTAAGTATCTAAGATCTGGTTGCAAAAAACTTTGATTATCTGAAAAGTTGATTGATATATAAAATGGATCCAAACTCTGTGTGTTTTTGGCCTACCGTCTCGGAAAAGCTTTGAAATGCAAAAATGTGGATTGTTGTAAGATTTTTTTTTCGAAATTTTTACTTTAAAAACTCGGGAGAAGTCGGTTTTATTTTCTATGCCAGAACTTGTTTTTTAAGAACTAACATTTTTGTAATTTTTAGTTTAATTTTTTTTCAGAGGTTGCGGTTTGTTTTTTCACATAACTTAAGTATCTAAGATCTGGTTGCAAAAAACTTTGATTATCTGAAAAGTTGATTGATTCTGCTATAAAATGGATCCAAACTCTGTGTGGTTTTGGCCTACCGTCTGGGTAAAGCTTTGAAATGCAAAAATGTTGATTTTTGTGAGGTATTTTTTACGAATTTTTGACTTTAAAAACTCGGGAAAAGTCGGGTTTATTTTCTATGGCAGAACTTGTTTTTTAAGAACTTATTAAGGAAGTAATTTTAAGTTTAAGGTTTTTTCAGAGGTTGCGGTTTGTTTTTTCACATAACTTAAGTATCTTAATTTTGGTTGTAAAAAACTTTGATTATCTGAAAAGTTGATTAATACTGCTATAAAATGGATCCAAACTCTGTGTGGTTTTGGCCTACCGTCTGGGTAAAGCTTTGAAATGCAAAAATGTTGATTTTTGTGAGGTATTTTGTACGAAATTTTGACTTTAAAAACTCGGGTTTATTTTCTATGGCAGAACTTGTTTTTTAAGAACTTATTAAGGAAGTAATTTTAAGTTTAAGGTTTTTTCAGAGGTTGCGGTTTGTTTTTTCACATAACTTAAGTATCTTAATTTTGGTTGTAAAAAACTTTGATTATCTGAAAAGTTGATTGATACTGCTATAAAATGGATCCAAACTCTGAGTGGTTTTGGCCTACCGTCTCGGAAAAGCTTTGAAATGCAAAAATGTTGATTGTTGTGAGATTTTTTTTTTT
>NW_022996556.1:0-2918 GCF_900245975.1 Drosophila guanche | reverse complement strand
ATATCGCATCGCTGCTGAAGTCGGCCTTCAATTACCTATCCGATAATCAGATTAAAATCTTTGTCACTGGCCTATTCAATTTGGACGAGAATGTTCAAGCATTTAAGGAGCATTTGAGAGATTTCCTCATACAGATTCGCGTGAGTACCACAAAGGATGCCTCTGTGGATTTTTGATTAATAAATTTGTTGTTGTTGTTTGTTATAGGAGGCCAAGCCGGCAGGTGGAGGATAGTGGGCAAGAAGAGGAGGACAGCGCTCCGCGCACGCCCTGTCGCGGTCGAAGTGCATGCGGGCGGCAAGACGTACAGCGAGGTGCTGGCCATGGTGACCAGGAGGGAGGACAAGCAGCTGTCGGACCTGGGAAGCTGCGTTTCCAGGGTACGCCGCACCTTCAACGGCAATCTTTTGCTGGAGGTGGCAAAAGGCAGCTCAGAGAGCGCGGAGGCCATGAAAGAGAGCACAGAGAGAGACTCGACAGAGGAGGGACGAGTCAGGGTGCGAAGCCTGCGTTCGGGGTCCTCCCGAACCAACGCTAGAGGACGCACGGTGCTGGAGGCCTTCGACACCTTGGACATGGTGCTGCTCAACGAAGGATCCCAACAAACGTTCAGCAGGGGAGGAATCTGGTCAGTCATTGACCTCACATACGCCAGCAGCGCGTTGGCCAGAAACTCCAGTTGGAGAATCAGCGACGCCTACACCGTAGCGACCACGAGGCCTTCGCCTTGCTCCGCAAAATCTGCCACAACGCGAGAAGACAGCTCCAACGAGAAAGGGGAACTCCGCGTCTAGTAACCTGCTGCGAGGCATACAAAGTCGCGCGGAAGGAGTTGAAGACCGCCATCAGAGACAGCAAACGAGAATGCTTCCTCAAGCTGTGCGACGCCGCCAAAGAGGACCCCAAGGGAGGCGCCTACAAGATGGTGGTCAAGAACATCAACGCCGGAAGCAGAGCCCCAACGGACTCATCTGCGAGGTCACGGAGGAAGAGGTGCTGCAGGCAGGCAGAGCCTGAACCCCAAGAAGGCATCGGGGCCGGACGCGATTCCTAACCGAGCGACGAAGCTGGTCCTATAGGACTATCTGCCTCCTGGACACGATAGGGAAGGTTTTCGAGAAGGTGATTGCCACGAGGCTGAGTGCAGCCATCGAAGCAGCAGGCGGCCTCTCCCCGGAGCAATACGGGTTCAGGAAGGGGAAGTTGACGCTGGACGCCATCTCCAAGGTGATAAAAACGGCAGAGGAAGCCTGCGCTGGTTCCAGATGGAGAGGAGGGTCCAAATCCTACTGTCTCGTGGGTGACACTCGACATAAGGAACGCCTTCAACTCGGCCGATTGGAGTCGCACGCTAGAGGCCCTACAGCGTTTCAACATCCCTGGATACGTGCAGAGGATAGCAAACAACTAAGTTGTTTGCTTAGTGGTTTTATGTTACAGTTTAATTATATATCTTATAATTATATTTGGCGCCCAACGTGGGGCCCGAAGAAGCCATTCTGGCTGGCCCCAACTGATAGTCTTCACATTTATCAACTACATCTGATATTATAATTCCAAACACTTGATCGATATTTCCTTCTTCCTATCTTTACCCTGTTAATTGTCTTGAGTTCTATGGAAAAACTTAAAGCTTCAAATTGCTTTAAGGCCGAGACTCAATATAAGCAGTTAACCCATGTGTTTATAAAGATTTCTGGACGCGTTATGGACTTAGTTGCTTATAACTCCGAAATCAATAATTGTAAAAACATTCGAATCCTGGCGTGATTGTCTATATTTCCGAGTATGCGTTGTTTATTGGTTATACGTGGCGAAAGAGCTACGGCCATCCCGTTTACCGAGCTGTGTGACAATCATACCCTGACGTTGCACTTTGGAGTTGTGATACTTTCACCTATAAGTTCACTACCGAGGCAACATATGTTCTTTACCGCCATCGCTGTGGTTTTCCATAGAATAGGGGGAGCTGGAGTTTATTAAGCTAAGATAAGCTAAAACTAACCGCTCAACTTTATTCTACCTTCTAGACTTTGTATTGTACTCTCTTCTAATTTGACTAGCTCACATCAGATAAGCCATTACAAACCGTTACAACCATATGAAAACGATCTCATGACCCCATACAATTTATATTTGAGAACAATTTTTATTGGTTGTTGTTTTTTTTACTTTTATTTCCGATTAAACTCTGTATTATACAAAAAAACTATTTTATGAATTCATTTACTCGGATCTAGAGAGATGCCTTGTAAACGAAGTCCAAAAAAATTCCCTAATCTAAAAGACACTGAGACACTTTGTTATTTGTGTTCGAAAAGCCTTGTAAATAAAGATTTAGCATTGGTGACGAGATGCGGTCACACCTTCCACCCAGACTGCTTTAATTCAGCCAACGGGCCAAGAAAACTTTGTCCAGTGTGCAAACAGGCTTCAGAGGTAGTAACGGGATTAACATTAGAATACAATTTTAACACCGAAAGTGCTTAAACTTCCCATCCCAGAGCACCTTCAGTCGCTCAGTTACTTCTTACTAGATCTAAATCCAAACAAAACGAAAGTACAACCATGCCTGACCCTGGAAATGATCGGGAGATAGGGGATACTTCCACTCCAACTTCGAGTAACAGAGCCACTAGGGATGAATTGCAAACAATATTAGCTGGAACAATTTCAGTTGAAATGGCAAAGCTAACGCTGGCTATGACGTCAGCAATGGCTCAGTTAACCGAGACAATAACCCAAGCTATTAGTTGAGGCTTACAATCAAGCTCGACAGCCGCACCTGGAGTGAGATCTCCAAACATACCAAAACCGATGCCTACAGTGACTCACGTTGAGCAGCATAATCTTCCGCATGCTTTGTCCAATTCACAGTAAAATACAAATTTTTGTCCAAACAGGGGGATCTGATGGGA